>NC_073692.1:364808647-364829156 GCF_029784155.1 Uranotaenia lowii
CATCTGTTTTGTGTATTTTCTATAGTAATTTTGAATTTTAATTTTGAGTCTGATTTCTTCTTTTTCAACCGGAATAAAAATTCTGAATTCTGAATTTGATAGCGATTATATTACTGAATCCTAGACTAGAAATCTCCAATTTAAATTTTGAATGTTTGATTTTCTACATGATTTTTTTTTAATTGTTTTGTATTTGTAATGTCACTAGTGAATCTGAATGAAATTCCGAAGCTCGATACTTCAATTTTGCATCACTATTATGAAAGGTTTTTTAAATTCAATTCTTAAATTAAAATCAAATCCAATTTTTAAAAATGTTTTTTATTTAAAATATGTTCTTTAAATATTCCGGAATGATGAGTTTCGAATATGGAAAAAACTTATTTAAATTAAAAATACAAAACCAAGACCAAATCAAAATTTTGTCCCAATGATGAACCGAACTGAAAAACAGAAATAATTAAACAGATTCCACAATCCGATAACAGGTAAAAATTTGATGTCATTGACGTCACTTTTGTCAATTTTGTCATCTTTTTTTGTCATTTTTGTCATTTTTGTCATTTTTGTCATTTTTGTCATTTTTGTCATTTTTGTCATTTTTGTCATTTTTGTCATTTTTGTCATTTTTGTCATTTTTGTCATTTTTGTCATTTTTGTCATTTTTGTCATTTTTGTCATTTTTGTCATTTTTGTCATTTTTGTCATTTTTGTCATTTTTGTCATTTTTGTCATTTTTGTCATTTTTGTCATTTTTGTCATTTTTGTCATTTTTGTCATTTTTGTCATTTTTGTCATTTTTGTCATTTTTGTCTTTTTTGTCATTTTTGTCATTTTTGTCATTTTTGTCATTTTTGTTATTTTTGTCATTTTTGTCATTTTTGTCATTTTTGTCATTTTTGTCATTTTTGTCATTTTTGTCATTTTTGTCATTTTTGTCATTTTTGTCATTTTTGTCATTTTTGTCATTTTTGTCATTTTTGTCATTTTTGTCATTTTTGTCATTTTTGTCATTTTTGTCATTTTTGTCATTTTTGTCATTTTTGTCATTTTTGTCATTTTTGTCATTTTTGTCATTTTTGTCATTTTTGTCATTTTTGTCATTTTTGTCATTTTTGTCATTTTTGTCATTTTTGTCATTTTTGTCATTTTTGTCATTTTTGTCATTTTTGTCATTTTTGTCATTTTTGTCATTTTTGTCATTTTTGTCATTTTTGTCATTTTTGTCATTTTTGTCATTTTTGTCATTTTTGTCATTTTTGTCATTTTTGTCATTTTTGTCATTTTTGTCATTTTTTGTCATTTTTGTCATTTTTGTCATTTTTATCATTTTTGTCATTTTTGTCATTTTTGTCATTTTTGTCATTTTTGTCATTTTAGTCATTTTTGTCATTTTTGTCATTTTTGTCATTTTTGTCATTTTTGTCATTTTTGTCATTTTTGTCATTTTTGTCATTTTTGTCATTTTTGTCATTTTTGTCATTTTTGTCATTTTTGTCATTTTTGTCATTTTTGTCATTTTTGTCATTTTTGTCATTTTTGTCATTTTTGTCATTTTTGTCATTTTTGTCATTTTTGTCATTTTTGTCATTTTTGTCATTTTTGTCATTTTTGTCATTTTTGTCATTTTTGTCATTTTTGTCATTTTTGTCATTTTTGTCATTTTTGTCATTTTTGTCATTTTTGTCATTTTTGTCATTTTTGTCATTTTTGTCATTTTTGTCATTTTTGTCATTTTTGTCATTTTTGTCATTTTTGTCATTTTTGTCATTTTTGTCATTTTTGTCATTTTTGTCATTTTTGTCATTTTTGTCATTTTTGTCATTTTTGTCATTTTTGTCATTTTTGTCATTTTTGTCATTTTTGTCATTTTTGTCATTTTTGTCATTTTTGTCATTTTTGTCATTTTTGTCATTTTTGTCATTTTTGTCATTTTTGTCATTTTTGTCATTTTTGTCATTTTTGTCATTTTTGTCATTTTTGTCATTTTTGTCATTTTTGTCATTTTTGTCATTTTTGTCATTTTTGTCATTTTTGTCATTTTTGTCATTTTTGTCATTTTTGTCATTTTTGTCTTTTTTGTCATTTTTGTCATTTTTGTCATTTTTGTAATTTTTGTAATTTTTGTCATTTTTGTCATTTTTGTCATTTTTTGTCATTTTTTGTCATTTTTGTCATTTTTGTCATTTTTGTCATTTTTGTAATTTTTGTCATTTTTGTCATTTTTGTAATTTTTGTCATTTTTGTCATTTTTGTCATTTTTGTCATTTTTGTCATTTTTGTCATTTTTGTCATTTTTGTCATTTTTGTCATTTTTGTCATTTTTGTCATTTTTGTCATTTTTGTCATTTTTGTCATATTTGTCATTTTTATCCTTTTATTCATTTTTGTCATTTTTGTCATTTTTGCCACTTCTGTCATTTTTGTTATTTTTGTCATATTTGTCATTTTTGTCATTTTTTTTTCATTTTTGTAGTTTTTGTCATTTTTGCCATTTTTATCATTTTTGTCATTTTTGTCATTTTTTGTTATTTTTGTCATCTTTGACATTTGTGTCATCTTTGTCATTTTTGTCATTTTTGCCATTTTTGTCATTTTTTGACATTTTTGATATTTCTGTCATTTTTGTTATTTTTGTCATTTTTGTCAGTTCTGTCATTTTTGTAGTTTTTGTCATTTTTTCCATTTTTGTCATTTTTTCCATTTTTGTCATTTTTGTCATTTTTGTCATTTTTGTCATTTTTGTCATTTTTGTCATTTTTGTCATTTTTGTCATTTTTGTCATTTTTGTCATTTTTGTCATTTTTGTCATTTTTGTCATTTTTGTCATTTTTGTCATTTTTGTCATTTTTGTCATTTTTGTCATTTTTGTCATTTTTGTCATTTTTGTCATTTTTGTCTTTTTTGTCATTTTTGTCATTTTTGTCATTTTTGTCATTTTTGTCATTTTTGTCATTTTTGTCATTTTTGTCATTTTTGTCATTTTTGTCATTTTTGTCATTTTTGTCATTTTTGTCATTTTTGTCATTTTTGTCATTTTTGTCATTTTTGTCATTTTTGTCATTTTTGTCATTTTTGTCATTTTTGTCATTTTTGTCATTTTTGTCATTTTTGTCATTTTTGTCATTTTTGTCATTTTTGTCATTTTTGTCATTTTTGTCATTTTTGTCATTTTTGTCATTTTTGTCTTTTTTGTCATTTTTGTCATTTTTGTCATTTTTGTCATTTTTGTCATTTTTGTAATTTTTGTAATTTTTGTCATTTTTGTCATTTTTGTCATTTTTTGTCATTTTTGTCATTTTTGTCATTTTTGTCATTTTTGTAATTTTTGTCATTTTTGTCATTTTTGTAATTTTTGTCATTTTTGTCATTTTTGTCATTTTTGTCATTTTTGTCATTTTTGTCATTTTTGTCATTTTTGTCATTTTTGTCATTTTTGTCATTTTTGTCATTTTTGTCATTTTTGTCATATTTGTCATTTTTATCCTTTTAGTCATTTTTGTCATTTTTGTCATTTTTGCCACTTCTGTCATTTTTGTTATTTTTGTCATATTTGTCATTTTTGTCATTTTTTTTTCATTTTTGTAGTTTTTGTCATTTTTGCCATTTTTATCATTTTTGTCATTTTTGTCATTTTTTGTTATTTTTGTCATCTTTAACATTTGTGTCATCTTTGTCATTTTTGTCATTTTTGCCATTTTTGTCATTTTTTGACATTTTTGATATTTCTGTCATTTTTGTTATTTTTGTCATTTTTGTCAGTTCTGTCATTTTTGTAGTTTTTGTCATTTTTTCCATTTTTGTCATTTTTTCCATTTTTGTCATTTTTATCATTTTTGTCATTTTTGTCATTTTTGTCATTTTTGTCATTTTTGTCATTTTTGTCATTTTTATCATTTTTGTCATTTTTGTCATTTTTGTCATTTTTGTCATTTTTGTCATTTTTGTCATTTTTGTCATTTTTGTCATTTTTGTCATTTTTGTCATTTTTGTCATTTTTGTCATTTTTGTCATTTTTGTCATTTTTGTCATTTTTGTCATTTTTGTCATTTTTGTCATTTTTGTCATTTTTGTCATTTTTGTCATTTTTGTCATTTTTGTCATTTTTTACAGTGATAGATATTATGAACAAGTAAGAATTTTTTTTTTTTAAACTGTAGCAGAATGTTGGTCTAAGGATAAGATTTCGAGAATGGAGAAGAACATTTTGCATCAAATTTTTGGACCCTTATGGGTCATGAGTATTCAAATGAACATTAGAGAAACGAATAAGGGCCACTTGATACTAAAATAGAAATAAATGCATCATCAGTTTTTTTTAAACTTCATTTTCTCCATTCATTTCGCCTAAGAAGGCCACATAAATATTTTAATATTGGATTTGAGAAACTTACGTCTAGTGTAAACGGTGACAAAAACAAGAACACTCGACTCAACTCCCTAAAACAAGTTGAAAAATATAACATTAACACAATCAATTTCCACTTAAATTTGTCATACTTTGGTCGGGATACTATGAAGCTGTAGGACTGTATGCTGATTGGAACCGTAAAGTTTATGTACTTTTTCTGCTTGGGACTAACTGTGGCCCCAACTGCCGCTAAAAGAATCTGAAAAAATATAGAGTTTTATTATGTGCCACACACATCTCGTAATGAGTTCACCTTGTTATCAATCAGTGATTTCAAAATCTCTGAGGGAATATCCGTTGTCACAGAATGAACATCACCGGTCATCTTTGGAAGAAGAAAAGGTGATCAACGATTATAAGCATTAAACTTTATATCTTTGGTCTTACCGTGCCATTGACATCGTCTGTCATGTTTGTTCCAACAACATCCGCTGCGGGTTGCGCAATCACGATAGAGTAAGTGAAGTTCAATTTTTTTGATAGTTCTTCCAAAATGTCTAACACTAAACCGTGAGTCAGATGAGCGTGCCCACTTTCATTCAACGATACAAACTGCCACGGTGGATTCTATAACTCAGCACAGTAAAAAAGTGATTAATTTGCTTAAAAAGTTGATTTTTTCTCTAAATAAAATTAGCTCACATGGTAACTGTAAAAGTGAAGATGCGTTCCTCGGAATCCTTGAGAAACATGAGGAAACAACACATCCGTCATTATGAAACCATCCTGAGGAGTCCAGAAACCCACATCCTGCAACTCGACGGTCTTCTTTCGAGTAAGTTGGGTTGAAGATATGATATCCTCTGAAAATGAATATAAATTTGTTCAACCATTTTAAATCCTAAGCTTGGACTTACCTGTGGGAATCTGAAAGCTGTAACCCCAAGTTTCTCCGGCTTGGACTTTCCATCGGGAGCATTCGTTGCAGTTGTCTTTGTCCCCCAAGTTTTCCTGAGAATAAAATATCGTAGAAAGTTGTCCGAAAAAATTAATTTTTTTTGTCAAGTATGGCCACTTACTCTCATTATTTTTAAAATTTCAGTCTTCCGCTCAGCCTTCGTCATTCGAATTGCTTCCCATTCCTCGTCAGCGATCTGCCCATAGACAGCTTTTTCTTCCCTGATTAGTTTGGTTAATCCTTGAACAAGAGCTGTTATGAGGTTCTCCGAGTAGCACAGAATGTGTGACTTGATAAAAAAAAATTCCAAAAGTAGTGCAGTAAATATCTGAAAAGATTAATCAGGTAGCTTACTTCACAAGAATGGGCTTCCTTTTTCAGATTGTAAACGAAAGCGATGTTATCGCCTTCGGAAATGATCGAATGAACCGCGGTGATGTTGCTGTTCTCGGCTGTCGTATCCAAAATGACATAAAGCCATTGGGACAGCGGATGAACCATCTTCAGCTCCTTAGCTATTTCCATGAGCAGTTCCATGGTGTGCATGGTGATGATGGCTATGAAGTTATTTCCGATGAAGTTTGTTGGCAACCCTACAAGTACCTTCCGGATAGCTTTCCGTTTTTCCCACATGTGCGTATGAGCTTCGATTCGAAATAGGGACACTGATAAAGGCTTCGCGCCTTCCGATTCTTTCGAAAGAGCCAGGATGCTGCGGGCGATAATGTCTCGATCTAGAATACAAAATAAAATATGAATCTTTCCAGTAACTTCTTTTAGTTAGCACATTTTTTTAAATTAAAATTTAACCTGTAAAATTTTTCAGCAGTAGGGGAGATTATAACCATACCAAGCACCCGGGGCGTATTAAGCACTTCTTTTTTCACCAAATTAAGTATTTTATCTAATAAATGTTTATGAGGAGAGGAACAGTTTTCTAGTTGCTGTAAATAGTATTAATTTTTCACCAAAAATCGTCATTACAGAGGTATTAAAAAAAACCAACAAGATTCTCAAGTGACGAAATTATTATTATTTTTGAGCACCGGAAAGTAAGCTCACTTATCTTGATCTATATGTACGCACTACAACATGACAAACACATTGTTCCTCAATTTTCACCACCATTAAATTTTTGATTTTCCACTTTAATCAATTTAAAAAAAAACGCGTTTTAACTTTAACTTGTTGACTCGGGGTGTATATGGTGAGCACAAGGGTTCGGGGCACGAAGAACATTTAGTGGTATGAATAAGGTTTAGCAATTGCTTCGGTAGCTTTTACTTTGCTCGAAATCAAGCAAAGCAAAAGCCCAAAGCATTTGCTTAGTTTGGTATGAATAAACATTTGCTTAGCAGATGTGTACTAAAGTCTTAGAACATAGCTTTTGCTTCGAAAAAAAGAGCTATCCAACTAGCAGAATCTGAAATTTTCTAAAGTAAAATGAAAGAAGACGATCAAAAAATTGAAAAGTACGACTAAAATAGCCATGAAATCGACGGTGCGGGTGGTGGGTGTAAGAACGAACGGAAAAATTTAAGTCAATACATGCTCGTATGTTGATGTTTAAAGAAAATTGAATATTGACAAACAAAAAATGGCCTAGCTTTTTAACATTTATCATAAGCTCTCCCACACGTTTTCGGATTGGGATAATCCAATATATAAAAAAAGGCAATAGGCGCGCATCTTAAGTTAGATGTTTTTTTTTTAATCTTTGAATTATAAAAAAATCATATAAATTTGGGAGATCGGAATTATGTTTTAAATTATTACAACTTTCTTCCAACTTCAAGCCAATTGGGACTTCTTCCACTGTAGCCGGATTTTTTTAATTTGAAATATTTACTTATTGATTTGTGTTGTTTCATCTTAGACGAATCATTTCATACAACGACAGGAATATGAAAAAAGTTGGGTTATCACTTCGACTGTTCTTTATCTATGTTGAAAATGCCTTTTTAAATTGTATTGAAGTGTAATATTGCTCATTTTATAAATTCAAGACGTTGTTGAAGAATTTGTTTATTGGAAAAGTCTGCTACCAAGCATGCTTAGAAAATAAAGTAATTGCTAGGAGATTTCTCGAGCGATTGCTTCAGATTTGGGCTTTATTCATACCAAACTAGCTTGTACTAAAAGTAAAAGCTCCTGACTGAGAAAACAGCTGTCAGAAAAAACTTTATTCATATCAACCGAAGCAATTGCTTTCTGCGACTGCTCGAATGCTCGATTTAGTTTAGCAAAAGCAATTGCTAGGGTTTTTTCATACCACCTATTTTCTGCAGTATCAGCTGCGATTTAAACTCGATGAAGTTTGATCAAGACGGTGGGGAAGGTACATCGCCGGCGTAGCCAACGACGAAGAGGAGCCACTCCCAACGATGAGTGAAGTTAAGGAAGCCATTCGCCAGCTGAAAAGAAACAAGTCGGCTGAGAAGGATGGCATCGCAGCTGAACTCATCAAAATGGGCCCGGACAGGTCGGCCGATTGCCTACACCGGTTGATAATCCGGATCTGGGACATAGAACAGCTACCGGAGGAATGGAAGGAGGGGGTAATATGCCCCATCTACAAGAAGGGCGACAAATTGGACTGTGAGAACTACCGAGCGATCACTGTCCTCAATGCCGCCTACAAAGTGTTGTCCCGAATCCTACTCCGCCGCCTAACGCCACAAGCAAACAGATTCGTGGGAAGTCATCAGGCCGGCTTCATGGAGGGACGGTCTACGACGGACCAGATATTCACATTGCGGCAAATCCTCCAAAAATGCCGTGAACACCAAGTCCCTACGCATCATCTATTCATCGACTTCAAAGCCGCATACGACACGATCGACCGTAACGAGCTATGGAAAATCATGGACGAGAACGGCTTTTCCGGGAAGCTGATCAGACTGATCAAAGCGACGATGGATGGAACGCAGTGCTGTGTGCGGATTTCGGGTGAATTGTCGAGTTCATTCGAATCACGCAGGGGGCTTCGACAAGGTGATGGTCTATCCTGCATGATGTTCAACGTGGCGCTAAAAGGTGTTATTCGACGAGCGGTGGGCGAAATGCGGGGCACGATTTTCAACAGATCCAGTCAACTTATCTGCTTTGCCGATGACATTGATATAGTCGGCAGATCATCTGCGGCGGTGGAGGAGATCTACCGCAAACTGAAACGCGAAGCAGGAAGGATTGGGTTGATGATTAATACGTCCAAGACGAAGTACATGCTGGCCTGCGGATCCGAGACCGACCGAACCCGCTTGTCCAGTAATAACAAGGTCACGATCGACGGCGACGAGCTGGAGATAGTCGAAGACTTTGTCTATCTCGGCTCACTGGTGACCGCAGACAATGACACCAGCCGTGAGATCCGGATGCGAATTATCAGCGGAAGTCGTGCCTACTATGGACTCCACAAGCAACTGCGGTCGAGAAGACTTAGCCCTCGCACGAAGTGTAACCTGTATATGACTCTCATTAGACCGGTTGTTCTCTACGGGCACGAGACATGGATATTGCTCGAGGAGGACCTGCGTACACTCGGAGTATTCGAGCGACGAGTGTTAAGAATCATCTTTGGCGGCGTACAGGAGAACGGAGTGTGGAGGCGAAGGATGAACCACGAGCTCGCGCGCCTCTACGGCGAACCCAGTATCCAGAAGGTGGTGAAGGCTGGCCGGATACGCTGGGCTGGACATGTTGCGAGAATGCCGGACGACTGTCCTGCAAAACAGGTGTTCGTTACGAATCCGGTAGGAACAAGACGAGCGAGGTGGTTAGACCAAGTGGAGCGTGATCTGGCGAACGTGGGGTGCCCGAGAAATTGGAGAACGGTTGCTATGAACCGAGTAAATTTTAGGAATTATGTTCGTCAAGTTATGTCGTGAGACGGAATACTATGTAAATAAATAATCATACGCTTCGCTCTCCGCAATCGCAATCTAACCTCCATTCTTTATAATAACTTATTTACAGACATTTGTTTTTCCATCAAACAAAGAAAATAAGTTTTTTGTTTTTCAAATATCCTGCATCTCAATTCTACAGTTCTACATTACAAACAATAAGCAGAAGCTGGCCTAAAATCAGCGCTTCCTAATCCAATCCATCCCACCGGAAGGTCAATTCAAAACAACAAATAACAGCAACAGCCTTAAAATCTGCGCTTCCTATGCCAATCCATATTCTTCCACTGGATGGCTAAATCAAAACAATCCACATCCACAGACTAAAAAATCTGCATTTTCAAAGCCAACTCCGTTTTCATCAACTGAAAGGCCAAATCAAAACAAACATTCTGCAGCAGCCTAAAAAGTCTGCGCTCAATTCCGTCATTGTCCATCGAAAGGTTGAATAAAAACAAACAATCAGCAACTGCAGCCTTAAAAATCTGTGCCTCCTAAACCAATCATCGCAAGGTCAAACCAAAACAAACAATCCACAGAAGCAGCCTTAAAATCTGTGCTTAAATCTGTGCTTCCTAAGTCAACTCCGTCTTTTCCACCATAATCCCAAATCAAAACAAAAAAATGAGCAGAAGCTGCCTCATAGATTTGCGCTCCCTTAGCCAATTCCGACTATATCCACCGGGAGGTCAAATTAAAACAAACAATCAGCAGTAGCAACCATGAAATCTGCGCTCCCTAAGCCAATACGTGATTTTCCATCGTACGGCCAAATCAAATCAATCAGCAGAAGCTGCTTTTGAAATCTGCGCTTCCTTAGCCAATTCCATCTTTATCAAACAATCAGCAGCAGCATCAAAAACCTGCGCTTCTTTAGCCATACCGTCTGCTTCCAGGAATCGAAACAAAAACAATCTTGTTTGTAGCAGCAGCCTTAGCAATCTAAGCTCTCTGTGCCAACCAGTCTTTCTACCGAAGGCTGAATCAGAAACACATTTTTCGTAGCTAAAGCCTTGACAATCTGCGCTCTCTGTCCTGATTCTTCTAACCACGCCATTCACAGTGGTCAAAAATGCGAAAAACGTGATTGTTGCTTATAACTTGTTTAGGTCACATTGGAGTCTTCGGAGAAGTTTGTCAGTAAAATAATCTCTATAATAAAAAACTATTATTATTCTGAATAATCCCTCTACAAGTGAGATAAAATTTCTAACTTCTCTGTTATAGGTTTTAGCTCTTTGATGTCCTCGACAAACTTGCTAGAAATCAAATTTTCTACAACTTTGTCTCAGATGCCAAGTTTCTAAAATAGTTATTATCCGAGATATCGGCCAAATAAGAAACTTATCCTTTAAAAATCATTTTTTTAATAATAACTTTTTTCAGTAAATTTTAAGTTTAATAAAACGTCCACAAAGTTGTTTGTCTTACTAAAATACACCACTTTGTTGAACATTTTAAGTTTGTAAAATGTGATACTGCAGAGCTATGTTAAAAAGATTACCGAAAATAGGGCTTTTTCAAGCCTTATTTTACAAACACCGGGAAACATCGGGCAGCCCGCTTTAAATGCAAAATAAAGTCGAAGATTTCGTCTCGAGATGCAGGTACAATAGTCAGTATCCACTTGTATCCAAGCGAGATACATCAATTTTACTTTTCCATGTTTGCATTAAAAACAACGATTTCTATGAAAGCACATACAGCGTATTCTACTACGTGTGTTTTCTTCTAGTTTTTCCCTGCGCGATGTCAAAAGCAAAGGATTGGAAGAAGCAGACCAGCTAGCTAGGGAAGGATCTCAGGGCCTGTTAATTGGACCTGAACCTTTCTGCGGAGTATCTAGGAGTGCCTTGAATATGGAACTCAAGAACTGGGAAAGCACCACTATTGTCTCCAACTGGAGAACAGCAGAGGGAGCAACTCAGGCGAAAAGATTCATTGAACCAAGCGCACGACTCTCCAAAAACATGTTGAAATTAAGTAAGCACGAGTTAAGTACTTACACTGGTCTATTGACAGGACACTGTCCAACAAAACAGCATCTCAAAAGGATAAACATTATTCAAAACGACGACTGTCGGTTCTGCGGGTTCGGAAAAGAAACTGCAGAGCATCTCTTATGCAACTGCTGCGCCCTCCTTAAGAGGAGAGAGCGTGTTCTTGGGGCAAAGTTAATAAACGCACAAGACATATGGGGTAATTACCACAATAGATCAACTACTGGTCGCAGTGGGCTCTGCCCTACAAGGAAAAAAAAAAGGATTGGAAGCGCATTTGTGAGACAAAGTTGTAGAAAATTTGATTTTTAACAAGTTTGTCGAAGACATCAAAGAGCTAAAACCTATAACAGAGAAGTTAGAAATTTTATCTCACTTGTAAGGGGATTATTCAGAATAATAATAGTTTTTTTATTATAGAGCTTATTTTACTGACAAACTTCTCCGAAGACACCAATATGCTAAAATGTGACCTAAAAAAGTTATAAGCAACGATCACGTTTTTCGCATTTTAGACCACTGTGCATTGTCGTGATTTTTTTTGCGTGTTTTGAAAAGTGTTCCCAAAAAAACTAACGTTTCCATAGAAATTTATTTTATTTTATATATCTTCTATATATGCCGAAATCATCTATTATTTTATTACATTGTTATTAAATTTAATTTGCTTTATGCATTATCTTCACTATCTTTCATTTTTCTTTAGATGTTCTTACTGAAAAAGACATACTAAAAATAACAACCATGAATTACGGTTATAAATCTCTTCTTAAAAAGTTGTGTTTAAACATTTCCTTCTAAGATATCTGTAGTTATAAATCTAAATTCTTAACTAACAGCTTTACTCTCTCATTCAACGTTTCTTAAAATTACCAACAAGATTTTAAATTGCACAAAATAAATGTTGAAAGCATATGTAACTTTATTCGCGAGAGTCATCATGAAAAGCTACCTAGGAATCTTTACCAATTTCATTTGAAACCATTTGATATCTAATGTAACAAGATTAAAACTTTTCTTACAGAGTTGATTTTCAGTTATTTGTTGCGTTCTTGCTTTCTTAAAACATTCTTACATTGGACAGTTCCGCTTCAAATTTAATCATTTTTCTATAACGCATTCTATAATTTGCAAAGAAAAAATTGAGTAGGTACCGTAAAACGGGGTAATAATAAATTTTTCCACATTATCATCAATAACTCAGCCTATAGTTTGAATTTTTGAAAACTGTGTTTCACGTTTGAAAGCCGATCTGTTAAGATTTAAATAGGCAAAATTGTGGTTTGAATTTGATTTTATTTTCTTTTTGAAAAAATATAACTTCAAAATCTTAAAATAACTATTTTTTCCAAGGCTGGCAAACAAACAGCTCTCCTGCTGATACCAAAAAGCATTTAGAAGCTAACAGTTTGTTGAATGTGATAGAACATTTTCCAAGAGTAAGCGCGTATTGGAAAAATGGATAGGGACCCTATCAAATGGATAATTTTGAAGAAAAAAAGAAAGTGGAAATAGTGAGGGACTAGAAGAATGTGAGAAGGCAAAACTTCATTTGTATTTTTAAGCTAAAATTATTTTGCAATTGTTTTAATATTTGCCCCTAAATGTATGCAACATGAGTGACATTTTTTCAATTATAAATGTTTTAAAAGAAAACGTTAAAAAGCAAGGTAAAATTGATAAACTAGCATTTGTAAATATTATGAAAGTGTTTTAGTTCCTTTATGATCAAGAAAACTCAACAAAACCGTCAAAATAGAGACTGATCAATGATACCCCAAAGCATCAAATTTTGAACAGAGACTATATCGATTTTTAAATAAAATTTAAAGTAGTCTAATAAATTTCTGCAACCATGTTTTACGATCAAAGAAGTCCAGTACTGGTTTAAAAAATATGAAACATTCGCTTAAACAGAAAAAATAATCGGAAAATATTGAAAAAAGTGATAAATCTTACCCAATATTACGATACCAGAAATTTAAAGTCGCCAGGTGCGATGGTTTTGCAAAAAATGAACATTAATCATTAATCCCCAGTGTTCGGCATCGCTAATTGAAATGAAGCGGCGCTAATTAAATCACTAACTCATTCAAATTTAGCGATCGCCAATTGAAACCGCTGAATGAGCTGAAAAAGTTATCGCTTCAAGTTTAAAGTGCTAATCGCTAACCGCTAACAGTTGACTAAATATAACGTAAACAGCATGGCAACAGCATAGATTATGGTTGCATCTCAATTCGTTTGCTGAAATACTTTACAAACAAAGTGCTGATTGTTTATTGTGCCCAGTCTGATGAAAAATCTTTAACGAGGATTCACTTTTTTTTCAAACTTTTAAAACAGAAATACAAAATTCTTATGATAGTAGCATTGCCAAACGGGGATCTATAAAAACTAAATGAAATAAAAATGCATATTCATAGAATGAATGATTTTATCTTATTTTTATTTAACCTGATTTGAAATCAGGCGAATACTGTATTGTGGAAAGTAAATATTTCATTCACGTAAAACAAGTTGTAAAAAGTGGATTTTTTCAGCATTTATTAAACGAGACTTGCCGAGTGGGATAGTAATGTGAGATCTAAAAACTTGAAAATTTGGAAAATCCTTTGAAAATCCATCGATTAACCTTAAAAGCATATTTCAACAAATCATCACATGTGGACGACTATTTTAAAGTCATGTTAAATTTTGATTAGGTAGGCCGTGGACTGTACTTTTGCAAGCAAAAAACATTATCGAAAAGTGGACCTTAAAGCTTTGAATTGCATAAAAGATGTTTAAAATAGTATAATACTATTTAACAATATTTATTGAATTCTTTTTCTAAGAATGTTGAGATATTTATTTATTTATTTATTTACATAGTATTCCGTCTCACGACATAACTTGACGAACATAATTCCTAAAATTCACTCGGTTCATAGCAACCGTTCTCCAATTTCTCAGGCACCCCACGTTCGCCAGATCACGCTCCACTTGGTCTAACCACCTCGCTCGTTGCGCCCCCGCTCGTCTTGTTCCTACCGGATTCGTAGCGAACACCTGTTTTGCAGGACAGTTGTCCGGCATTCTCGCAACATGTCCAGCCCAGCGTATCCGGCCAGCTTTCACCACCTTCTGGATACTGGCCGATCAACTCACGAATGTGCCGGTTGAGAATCAAGGGCCGGTTCTTCAACATCAGCATCATCAACGTGCACAGCCCTCACCTCGGAAGTACCGGTGACGACAAAAAAAAACCGGCGCCCGCCTCGGTTAAATATCGCGCGACTGAAGCAACCTGAGGTCGCGGCAGACTACGCGCAATCGGTCGAAACAGCGCTGCCGGCAGAGGGCGAGCTTGACGAAGCCCCTCTCGAGGACTGTTGGGATACCATCAAAACAGCCATCAACAGTGCTGCGGAGAACGTCATCGGTTATGTGGAGCGATCTCGACGGAACGACTGGTTCGACGAGGAGTGTAGGAGGGTGATGGACGAAGAGAATGCCGCATCCCGCAAAGGCTTCGTGCCGCAAGCCGAAATGTGCCGGGATAAGGACGGGGGTATCCTGACGGACAATCGTGAGGTGATCAAAAGGTGGAAGCAGCACTTCGATGAACACCTGAACGGCGCACATGCAGGAGATCAAGACGGTGGGGGAAGGTACATCGCCGGCGTAGCCAACGACGAAGAGGAGCCACTCCCAACGATGAGTGAAGTTAAGGAAGCCATTCGCCAGCTGAATAGAAACAAGTCGGCTGGGAAGGATGGCATCGCAGCTGAACTCATCAAAATGGGCCCGGACAGGTTGGCCGATTGCCTACACCGGTTGATAGTCCGGATCTGGGACATAGAACAGCTACCGGAGGAGTGGAAGGAGGGGGTAATATGCCCCATCTACAAGAAGGGCGACAAATTGGACTGTGAGAACTACCGAGCGATCACTGTCCTCAATGCCGCCTACAAAGTGTTGTCCCGAATCCTACTCCGCCGCCTCACGCCACAAGCAAACAGATTCGTGGGAAGTCATCAGGCCGGCTTCATGGAGGGACGGTCTACGACGGACCAGATATTCACATTACGGCAAATCCTCCAAAAATGCCGTGAACACCAAGTCCCTACGCATCATCTATTCATCGACTTCAAAGCCGCATACGACACGATCGACCGTAACGAGCTATGGAAAATCATGGACGAGAACGGCTTTTCCGGGAAGCTAATCAGACTGATCAAGGCGACGATGGATGGAACGCAGTGCTGTGTGCGGATTTCGGGTGAATTGTCGAGTTCATTCGAATCGCGCAGGGGGCTTCGACAAGGTGATGGTCTATCCTGCATGATGTTCAACGTGGCGCTAGAAGGTGTTATTCGACGAGCGGTGGGCGAAATGCGGGGCACGATTTTCAACAGATCCAGTCAACTTATCTGCTTTGCCGATGACATTGATATAGTCGGCAGATCATCTGCGGCGGTGGAGGAGATCTACCGCAAACTGAAACGCGAAGCAGGAAGGATTGGGTTGATGATTAATACGTCCAAGACGAAGTACATGCTGGCCTGCGGATCCGAGACCGACCGAACCCGCTTGTCCAGTAATAACAAGGTCATGATCGACGGCGACGAGCTGGAGATAGTCGAAGACTTTGTCTATCTCGGCTCACTGGTGACCGCAGACAATGACACCAGCCGTGAGATCCGGAGGCGAATTATCAGCGGAAGTCGTGCCTACTATGGACTCCACAAGCAACTGCGGTCGAGAAGACTTAGCCCTCGCACGAAGTGTAACCTGTATACGACGCTTATTAGACCGGTTGTTCTCTATGGGCACGAGACATGGATATTGCTCGAGGAGGACCTGCGTACACTCGGAGTATTTGAGCGACGAGTGTTAAGAACCATCTTTGGCGGCGTACAGGAGAACGGAATGTGGAGGCGAAGGATGAACCACGAGCTCGCGCGACTCTACGGCGAACCCAGTATCCAGATTGTTGAGATAAGAAGTACTGAACGAGAAAAAAAAGTTAATCTGTTTGAGCACTCCTGCCCTGAGACCAGGCATGAAAATTTTCATTCAAAAATCACCTGAAATTAATTGTTTTTTTTTTAAGTTCCCAGTTATGATTCCGATTTTTTTATAGTTCTCACCTTAAAATATAATTTTTAAATGAATTTATTCAACAAAACAACAATTCCTAAGCTTTCAAATGAACCCTTCAGATCTGCAATACGATGTTAGATGAGAAAGATACGAATAAAATAAATTTGCATGTTTTTATAACAATGATCCCAAACTCACCATACAAAGGGGTGATCCCAAACTTTTGAACGGTAACTCAAGTATCTATTTTATTAATTTAAAGTACGTTCTTGAATTTTTTTCACAAAATTCTTTGATTGTATTTTGAGAAGTAAAGAATAGGGATTCTAATGCCACTCAAATTCTGAGATTTGGTCCACCCTATCCCGAGATGATTGGCTTTGAATATTGAGTGCGATTTTTTGAAAATGTTATAACTTTAGGTTTAGTTTTGAGTTCAAAACTAAAACATTATATTTGGGCAAAATGTCTCCGAAAGAGCTATTTCTCATTATCTTTCAAATCAGATCAGAAGATTTGCAATATATCCTAAATCGGCTGAGATATGAACGATCAAAATTTGCATGTTTTTAAGTGGGTGATCCCAAACTTTTGGCCGGCAGTGTATGTCTCTTCAAAAGTCATTTCAAGTTTGTGTTAAAATAAACGTGATTCAATCAAAGCTAGGAAAGCTAGGAGTTTGATAAATCAAAAAACAAAAACAACCTCGTAGAACAAAACCTTAGGACCATTAGATATTATTGCTTTAAAAAAAATAAATAATAGAATTTAGAAAATGGCCAAAGTAACACTTCTAACAGACTTTAAATAGAAAGATTGATTTGAAACTCATCTAACTACCATTTTCCATCAATCCTACCATGTAAGAAGACCAAGTTTTTTTGCGGTGCTGAGAGATTGACGATAGATTCTAAAAACTTCGATTCAAGCAAACTGTAAGTGATTCAAAAGTGTCTTTTTCAGGAATGTTCAAATTAGTGCGCACATAATTTTAATCGATAAAATTTTATTGTTAAGACATATTTAATCACCATTGCTAAAATATTTGTGATAAGTGAGATTGCATTTTTCGCTTACCAAAACTATCATCGTAGAGCAGCACTGCCGATTTCCAATCAAAGGCATTCTTCGTCTTCATATCCATAATCACTTGAGGCAGCTCGTCACTTCCCAGGGCAAAGTTAGATCTTGGAATCTTGTAAACCAAAGGAAAGTTTTAGTATTTTGATTATAAATAGCCACTTTCAAAATTACCATAAACGCATTCTTGGAGGGTAACCGGGGACAATCTGTATCCGTGATTGCCATAATGACCAGATCCTCCCGAGCCGCATTCTTATACACATCCCAGGTATTCTCACAGTTAGACACCGAAAGCACTGCCGTGAAATCTATTTCAAGTATACCAAAAGGTCATCAAGAGCACAAAAACTGATTTAAGAAAGTTCACCTCTTCTCAAGTTGATACTGGTCCAGGAAAAATATTTCACAATGAGACCACCATTCTTGAAATCATCTCTCAAGATTCGCTCGAACAGCTTTTTTGTTGCTTCCAGCATTTCTTCGTACTTTTCATCAAGATATTCCCGATCCAAAATGACAGCTGCACCGCAAAAACATCAAAATAACTGTTAGATTATCCTTAAATTTGTACAATCCCACAATAATCACCGATGGAGGCATTTGCTGAGATTAAAGACGGAAAATCATCAGCCCTGATCGATGGTAATTTGAACAGTGAAAGTAGAACTATTAACAATGTAATCCTTGGTATAAGCATTGCAATACAAAACAGTTTATTTGCTCTCAAAATCACAACTGCACTAACCAATCCGACCGGAAATACGAGAATCGCTTCCGGCTGGCACGTTGCGCCTGTATTTATACCCACCGTTACGCGTCAATCAGAAATAAACCGGCAGGTGTTCACCTAGTTTTCCATCTTTTTATCCATACGCTGCACTGCTCCTCGAAATGAATCGAGGGGCTCGAAGCGCATCAAAAAGTGATGGAATTGTTAATGTTGCATGCGGCGAAGGTGAGCTGAATTTTGGATGTGTTAGACCTTTCACGGCTGCACTCTATCCGAAGAGGAAGTTGATGGAAATCAGCTGATTCGAGTGTAAGTCGGATTAATTTCCGTAGGTATTCCTGTTTTTCAATCGAACTAGCGTGTGGATACATCGAAACAAACGAAAGTGAAATCAAAAGAGGAAGGTTTTTTTAATCGAATCGATGGCATTTGTTAAAAATAAATATCAAAAAAATATGACCGCATATGACAAAAATGCCAAAAATGACAAAAATGACAAAAATGACAAAAATGACAAAAATGACAAAAATGACAAAAATGACAAAAATGACAAAAATGACAAAAATGACAAAAATGACAAAAATGACAAAAATGACAAAAATGACAAAAATGACAAAAATGACAAAAATGACAAAAATGACAAAAATGACAAAAATGACAAAAATGACAAAAATGACAAAAATGACAAAAATGACAAAAATGACAAAAATGACAAAAATGACAAAAATGACAAAAATGACAAAAATGACAAAAATGACAAAAATGACAAAAATGACAAAAATGACAAAAATGACAAAAATGACAAAAATGACAAAAATGACAAAAATGACAAAAATGACAAAAATGACAAAAATGACAAAAATGACAAAAATGACAAAAATGACCCAAATGACAATAATGACAAAAATGATAAAAATGATAAAATAAACATAGTTGGAAAAAAGATTAAAAAAACAAAAGCGACATTAAAGACAGATTTAACAAGTAGTTGAAAAAATTTACAAGTTTTGTCGCTTTTGTTACTTCTGTCGATTTCGTCAGGTTTGTCAATTTTGTCAATGTGATTACTTTTGTCAATTTCATCAATTTTGTTTTTCTTGGCAATAAACCAATTTGGTTAATTTTTTCAATGTGTTTAATTTTGCGTCAGTTTAGCCACTTTTGTTATTTTCTAAAGGTTTTAAATTTTTTCAATCATTTAATTTTTTATCGTACTTGTCATTTCAGGCAATTTTGTCAAATATATCAATTTTTTAATTTGTCAATTTTTTAGTTTTGTTAATTTGGTCAACTTTGCCAAATTGGAAAATTTTTATATTTTTTCTTAAGTCTCACATTTTTTGTCATTTTTGTCCATTTTATCAATTTAGTTATTTTCGTCAGTTTTGTCAAACATATATCATTATTTTTGGATTTGGTCAATACGATCTTTATGCAAATGTTGTCTATTCTGTATTTTGTATCAATTTTTTTTTCCATTTTTAAAATTTTGTCACTTTTTAAAATTCAATCAATTACGTTATTGTTGCCAATGTCTTGTTTGCTTGAAAATTGTTAAATTAGTCTATTTTATCAAAAATATCGGCAATTAAAAAAAAGGAATTAATTTGAACAAATAATTATTAAATTAACAAAATTGTCCGTGTTAATAAAATTGACAATCCAGAGATGAATGAACTTTTAAGTTTAAAGTCTCTTTAATCAAACAATCAATTAACCAAATTGACAAAAATTACAAAATATAAAAATTTGACTAAAATGGCAAAATGACAAAATTGAAAATATTGACAAAAATTGTCAATATTTACAGAATTTTTAAAATTATAAGTTGATTCGACTTATGGACCCTAGCTAACTGGAGTGTCCTACGCGAGATTCTCTGACCGGGAATTCCTAGGAATAAAAAAAAATCTGGATTTCTCGAATCCCGGGAAAAGCTTAAATATCCCGGGAATTCCCAAAGCCACTAAAAAGCTCTTTATGACTCAAAATTAACACGATCTTAATTGGAAAAATAGATCACATTGAGCAAAGCAAACGACAGTTCTACCATAATATATGGTTTTGACTTAAACATTTTTTTTCCAAAAAACTGAATTAAATACAAAAATATTTTTTCGTTCGAAAACTTTCTATTATTTCAATTCTATTCTTTTTAGCAACATTCATATGTTTCCAAAATGATTGCAGTAGCAAAATTATCGGCAAAGAATTGACATTTTTTTTAAGAAAAAGGATAGTTAACTGAAAATTTACAAGAATTGATGAATAACCTGAAATCTACCTAACCAACTTTCATCGATAGTGAAAAACCGTTTTCGTTTATTTCAATTTTTTCAGCAAGATTAAGTCAAGCTTGTCGGTTGAAGTACTTAGTTTTTGAGTCTTGGGCTT
>NC_073692.1:364829656-364912659 GCF_029784155.1 Uranotaenia lowii
ACAAGGATTTTTCGATCTTCTGGAAAAGATCGATTGCCAAGATCGATTCAGCTGAATGGTTTCAGGACCGATCCACCTAAAAAATCGAGGCACAAGAATAGATCTCTGTAAGATCGATCTCTTAAATTTTTGCAAGGAATGCTGCATGAGGGCGGCTTTATGCTGAAGATTGTAGTGAAAAACGATAGGAAATCTCATACATTACAACACCAATAGTATGGGTATTCTAAAAATAAGTTTTCAAACTCAACACCAGAGTGTTTAAAATTTCGTTACTTTGGTTGAGTGTCTTTAAAGCTTGGCGAATTGCCCGGATATTTAAAATAAAATTTGGGAAAAATCTGGGCAACCGGGGTCATTGAAAAAGCTCGGATTTATTCACTTTATTTGCCAAATAAAACAAAAAGAAACAAATTGTGTTGTAAAAATGTTTTATTTATGCGATCAAAACCAAATTTTTTGAGCAATATTCATGATAGAAACCTAAAACATGATTAAAAAAAAATCTGCTGATGAGTTTGGATGAATACATTTTTTTTAAAGTCCTTTTTCTTGATTTTTGTTGAGTTATTCCTGGGGCTGGGTTTTGACCAAATTTGCCCGGATTTTTAGTTGACAGGTTTTTAGATAAAATAACCCAGATTTGTCCACCTAGGAAACGAGCTGCAAAGTTCTGGCAACCTTAGTGTTTATGACATATTAAAAACATTATTTTTCTATACAACATACTTTCAAGTTCAAATTATAAGGAAGTTGGAAAGGAACTAGTGTTATTATTATTATTATTATTATTATTGTAATTTTACTGAATATAGCAATTCAATCATTTTAAATTAGTTCTCTTGGCGAAAATCTTATTTTGAAAAGTCTACGGATTTTTATTCGCGCTGCCTTTTTTTATATCATCAATTCAGCCACAGGTCTTGGCACAAAGGTGGGGTGTTCATTTATCATCTGGAAGTCTAAAGTTCAATTCCTCAAGCATTCATATTTTTCAAGTATAATTTTCATTAAGAGGAAAGCCAATATTGGAATGTTAATTTAAGGAATGTTATAATATAAAATGAAAGCTTTATTTTTCGGGAAACCTTTTTATTGTGATCTCATTCAAATTTAAATGCTGAACAGCTTTCTACCGAGTTTCGACTATGAGACAAGGTTGCCGAAAAAATGTCTGTGTTTTTTTTTTACAAATAAAAATCGGTTATTCTGTGATTAGACCTCAAAACTCTGTGATGGTGATGCTGTTGTCATGAGATTTATAGAAAAGTCTAGTCAATTATTCAAAAATTTAATCGTATTTAGATATTTTCATGGGAAACAGTAAATTTACATAACAAATGCAATAATATTTCATTAGATTTAAAATATAAGGATAATAGTGATATCCAGATTCATAATTTCAAAGAAATGTACAAAATGTGACGAAAATTTGCGCAAAAGTTCTGTGTAATTACAGATTATTCTGTGATTTCGGCAACCTAGCTATAAGATTTGAAAGTATCGATAAGAAGTTAAATCTTGTTAAATCGTTCCGAAAAATCGGCAAATTGAGTTTAAAAGATCGATCTCGCAAATATCGATCCAAAATCGAACTATCCTAGTTCTGACAGCAGTTGTAAGTATGTAATGTATCAGCTCGGCCGGTGTGGGCATTGTTTGACCAACTGCGCTCCGGTTACTAGCAAAACCCAAAAATCCCGAAATTGACGTGGCCTTCCATCCCAGCTGCCCTAGCTAAAATTAGACTATTCGGAAAAAAGCCTTTACTAGTACCACGAAAGTTCGTTTAATACTTACACTGAAACTCCCGGCCAAAGAAGCCAACAAAAAAAAAGCACAACAGAAAACTACCGGAGCCCCTAGTGGAAATCGTCGATTCTGGTGAACACGAAAAAAGGACAACAACTATGAAACCAAAATGGGTTAAAATTACAATTGCTTTATTTATTCAATATTTTTCAATCCTTTTTTGTTCAATTGAATTTCAGGTTTCTGATGTTATAACTAGCCCTGTATATGTATGGCGGACCACCCGAAAGCAGCTATGGTTATTATTTTAATTGGCACGAGTTAAGTGCAACATACTTTTTTTATATCAAATTTAAATACGAAAATAAAAAAAAATAAAAAAAAAGAATAGGAATAATTTATAGCAACTGGCTACAGAAAACAACCAACAATAAATTCGATGGCTGCTAATATAAACATTAGTTGAATCTACAATATCATAAAAATATAATAGAATTTATCATATTTAAAGTTGAATCAACTATATTAGTATAGTTAAATCATCTATATCAGTAGAGTTGAATGAACTATACTTATTGTTAAATGCAGAAAAGCAACCAGGTACGTGCTAACATGCTTGCCGCCTGCGGACCAGACACGACAGCCGACAACACCGGGCAGAGGATGTGCGAAGACGCCAACACTTGGCGCGTGGTCAGCGATGGGTTCACCCGGATCATGACTGCCCTGCAGAGGAGTTGGAACCAGCACCAGTCCGCGACCGGTGTAGGGTGACTCCTTCGTCGGGGAGCACCTGAGTAGTGTGCGTCCGACCCTGGCGGTAAAGCATACAAAGATAAGACTATACCTTCTACGTATGCCGAGCTGCTAGGTACGTCGCGCGTCTGTGCGTAGGATACCTCCAACGTTATCGTCGCGGAGTATCCGAGTCGAACGCGCCCTCTACGACGGAGGCTGTGGGGATAAGACTATACCTTCTTCGCAGTCGAACTCGTAGGGGGAAGAGTATTCACGTCGCGGAATACTCTCGGGTAGAGTGGTCTCACGTCGCCGCCGGATGAGTCACTCGAGTCGGGTAGGATGACATCACCGTCGGGATTCATCTGAGTCGTAAGCGTCTAAGACCCGTACGTGTGCTGTGACAGGCGCGAGTCCAGGATAAGCTGCTCTCGATTCGGCACACGGCGGGCAAAAACCCTAGGGTTGCCAGCCAAAAAGGGAGGAGGAAGACAGGACCACGGTCGGAGTAGAATGTCCTTTCGGCGGGGGGCATTCGAGTAGTGTGCGTCCGATCCTAGCAGTAAAGCAAACAAAGATAAGACTATACCTTCTGCGTATGCCGAGCTGTTTAGGTACGTCGCGATCGTTGTGTAGGATACCTCTATCGCCGCGGAGTATCTGAGTAGAACGCGCTCCCTACGAGGGAAGCTGCGGGGATAAGACTATACGTCGTCGGCGGGTGAGTCACCTGAGTCGGTGTAGGATGAATTCTTCGCCGGAAATCATCCGAGTAGTTTTCGTAAAGCCCCGGACGTGTGCTGTGACAGGCGCGAGTCCAGGATAAGCTGCTCTCGATCGGCACACGGACGGGCAAAGAGGAGAGGGCCTCGAGCCAAGCCAGGCGGAGCCAAGACCTCAAGTCGTTAGAGGAGAGGTCATTGGTCTCATGCAGTGGTCTAGATCAGAGGCGGAGCGCACGTTTTTTCGTGGGAACCAAGCTAGTCTCGATTTGCGAGTAAAGGCCGGATCTCAAGTCGTTAGAGGCGAGGTCCTTAGTCTTGAATCGTAACAAGAGGCAGGGTATATATGCTGGAGTTTGACTCGAACTGGAGTTTGCCGAAGAGCGCTCAAGCGCGGACTTGGTCTCCCATCTTGGGTACAGCCTTCGTTGCAGGTCCGGATGGGAATTATGGCCAGAGGCCCCAGGTGGACTTTATGGCGTAGGGGTACATAGTATCATGAGTCGTCCAATTGCACCCATGGACCCACAGTAGCATACTGGGAGGACTCGGTCGCTCGCCGTGCCTTGGAATGCAATCCGTAAAAAGGATTTACCACCTGGGTGATCAACAAATAAAAAAAAAAGCAACCATACTGGACTAAAGTTGAATCCATTATATTTATGGTTGAGTGCGTAGAATCAATCATACACTTATAGTTGAATCTATCATATGTATCGTTTTATGCACAATATCACAAATTTTATAGTTTAATAATAATAGTTTGTCGAAAATTAATCAGAGATATGATTAAAATTAAATGTTGACAATACTATACTTTTTATCCGTGTTTCCCTGAAACGAAGGGGTGCTACCATATATTTTTTTTGCTTAACACGAGAACAAATCGAGCAGATGGAAAGAAATTAAGGAAGGGAAATAAACATTTCTATGATGATTGGGTTCCCCTCGTGGGATAGATAGTGGGAGGTGGTCATACATTTTTATTGTATATCCAGAGAGCCACTCAAATAAATCGAACCAAGTTTCCGTACAATTTTTGGCCGAACTTGACAAGTTTTAAAGAAAATGGGACGAAGTTTACAGAAAAAAGTGTTCGAGTAATGAAAATGTTCCTATTTTTTCTTTGATAACCCTTCATCGAAACAGTGCAGAGACGGTGATGGGGGAGAAGGCTAAAATAACCGTTTTTCGCATAGTTGTGAATACATCTCTTGATTCTACCAATCACTTGATTGTAGTTCTTGGCTCTCCAATTATTTTTGTACACCAATGGGCACAGAGTTCGGGTAAAATCTTCGAATGAGCGACACTGAGGCAGATTTGTCGGTTTGTGGTTCTTGGGTACAAATGGGATCGAATGAGTATTCAGGAAGGATT
Organism: Uranotaenia lowii; assembly: GCF_029784155.1. NCBI lineage: Eukaryota > Metazoa > Arthropoda > Insecta > Diptera > Culicidae > Uranotaenia > Uranotaenia lowii. The sequence goes on from NC_073692.1 coordinate 364,834,249, forward strand.
GTGTTTTTTTTGGCATAATGCGATGACGCTTTATTGCCCATCAGCATGATGTTTGTGTAGAAACGGCATCAAAATTTTCTTCAACCATTTATTCTGGTACACATTTTGATTGATAGCCAAATCAGACGGTTTGAACCATGGCTTAGATATACCTCTCTCGGAAATGGCGTTATAGAGTACATTAAGTGATTTTTAAATGCCCAAAATCAGTTATCTGAACTACCAAAACGGGGCATCATGCAACAGCGGGGTTAGATGCAACATTTATATAACACCACACTGAATCAATTTTTAATTTAATGTATTGTAATAAAGTTATCTTTTAATGATTAAAAAATGATGATGAAATTTTTTTTTCGCATCTTAAGATAGTTTTTTAAGGTTTTTAATTTTTATATAAAATTTAAAAAATCGAGGAATGATCAAATCTTAACATTTTTCGATGTCGTAAAAACGAGGCTGGGTCATTCGGCCGAAAGTCATGAGGCCGAAAGCCATTCGGCCGAAGGTCATTCAGCCGATGGACGTTAGGCCGAATGGGCTATCTGGCCGAACAGGCCACTAGGCCGAATGGGTTATTCGGCCGACGGTTATCCAGCCGAATGCTGTTAGGCCGAAAGGACGCAAGGCCGAAAGGATGTTCGGCCGAATGATCAGTAGGCCGAAAGGTCATAAAGCCGAATGGTTATTAGGCCGAATGGTCATTAGGCCGAATGGTCGTAAGGCCGAATGGTCAATAGGCCGAATGGTCATTAGGCCGAATGGTCATAAGGCCGAATGGTCATAAGGCCGAATGGTCGTAAGGCCGAATGGTCGCAAGGCCAAATGGTCGCAAGGCCGAATGGTCGCAAGGCCGAATGGTCGTAAGGCCGAAAGGTCGTAAGGCCGAATGGCCATAAGGCTGAATGATCGTCATGAATGGTTGCTAGGTCAATAAGAAACCTTTTACACATGTCGGCATGCTATGCCGAAAGGTCGCAAGGCCGAATGGCTGTTAGGCAGAATGGTCGTTTGGCCGAATGGCTGTTAGGCCGAATGGTCATAAGGCCGAATGGCCATTAGGTCGAGTGATCACAAGGCAATCCATTAGGCCTGATGGCCATTCGGCTTGATGACTATTCGGCCTAACGACCATTCGGCCTAACTACTGATCGGCCAAACTACTGAGCGGCGCCACATGCAAGAAAGCGATAATATGTCTTAGAGGCCTAGCATAAATTCGGTCCAACGACCATTCAACCTAACAACCATTCAGCCTAGTGACTATTCGGCCTAACGACCTTCTAGCATCCATTCGGCCCGATGATCATTCGGCCTAATGACCATTCGGCCTAACGATCTTTCGGCCTAGCATCCATTCGGCCTAACGATCTTTCGGCCTAGTATCCATTCGGCCTAACGACCATTCGGCCTTGTGACCATTCGGCCTAGTGACCATTCGGCCTAGTGACCATTCGGCCTAATGACCATTCGGCCTAGTGACCATTCGGCCTAATGACCATTCGGCCTAATGACCATTCGGCCAAATGACCATTCGGCTTAGTGACCTTTCGGCCGAACGACCATTCGGCCTAACGACCATTCGGCCTAGTGACCATTCGGCCTAATGACCATTCGGCCTATCGCCCATTCGGCCTGATGACCATTCGGCCAAATAATATTCGGCCAAATAACCTTCGGCCTAATGTCGCATTCGGCCTATTGTCCTATTCGGCCGATCATCCGTCGGCCTTTCAACCCATTCGGCCTAGCGACCTTCGGCCTAACATCTTTCGGCCTATCGGCCTTCGGCCGAATGTCCGGCCCCCCGTAAAAACATTACCCAGTATGGCGGATTGGCTTGATTATATTACCTATAAACTTTTTATAGGTATAAACAGTTTATAGGTATATACTATTTTTTGAACAATCCCTCATTTTTTTTGAATAAATATTTTTGAAATTCATTTTGATGTCTGGGGTAAAATGCAACAAAATGCAAATCAAAGAAACACCTTGTAAATCTCGTCTCCATGTGCTGGAAAATGAATGTTTTGCATCACGCCTTTGTAAACAATGAAATTTAACTCATCCAAACTATTAATTTTAAGATTTCAGCTTGTTGAATTTTTCGTAATATTTTTTAACCCCTCAATGTTTGCAGCATCCTTGTTTTCAGAAAAAAAGAATGGAAAAAATTGTTTTTACAGACAAAAAAATTACTGCAATTGGTGTTTTCATGCGTAATGGTCTTTAAGGAATCGCAAATATTATAAAAACTATAAATTTTCATACGTGTTCATAAGATTTTTCGTTAAAAACAAAGCTTGTTGCAAGTTACCCCATTTTCTAAGGAGGGTGCATATCGCATGTTTTTAGAATATTAAAAATAACTAAAGAAACCAATAATTTTTCTAACTCCTCCAATTTGGATTAACTGTGAACATAAATTTTTTAACTGCTATTGAAGTTGAAAATTGTTGCATGTTGCCCCAGTTGACGGTACCTATTCATTGTTATTTTTAAAATCATACATTCTCTTTTCTTCTTCTTTTTTCAAACCTAACACAAAATGTTATGAGTTATAAACAGATTGATTGTGATTGATTTAAAAACTTTCACACTCTATATCACAAAAACTAGAAGTGATAGACAAAATCTGAAAAAAAAATTCGAATTCAAGAAACCAAAAACTGGAATGATATTCTTCTATGTAATAAACCTGTGCATCTACAATTCTATTTAAAAAAATATCAAAATCCAAGGCAAAAATTTAAATCCGCTCCGAATATTCTTAGATTTTGCACGTAACAAATCAAACATACATATTGATAGCTCTGAAGCTATGTTGGAATGTTTAAAAAAATTATTTATAAGCGCATTTAATAACGGAACCGAGTTTCAAACTAAATATTTTGATTTTAGAAATCGTTACGCAGTTTTAAAATTCCTACTTCTCCATTTGAAATTTTAGACAAGCGTGGCTTGGAGAGCTACCAGTTTTACGTCCATCGAAAATCTAAGGTTTGAAGTGTAAGTTAATAATTAAAAAAACTTAAACTGAGTATTTTATTGGATGGTTTAAAAACTTTCATACGCTATTTTGAAAAAAAAAGTTGAAGAGGTTGTATCTGAGACGACCGTGATTCGTAGAATTACGTAATATCGATCGCGACACACTTGTTTCAACTCTTCAAACCATGATTTTCAGAAAACTTTCTTTTTAAAATCTGGTCCTGTTAAATTATTCTTTTTTAAGTCAACTGATATAAATTTTTTTTAAGTAAAGTATTGTTCGATAAAATAGCGATATAACAAAACCAACTTTTCCTTAAACTTATTGCTCGTGATATCTACTCAAAATGTCCACGTATGTTACTGTCAGAACTCCATTTCAACTTAAAAAAAATTTGGATCAACATATACTTCGGAAGATCTGATTTCAGTAAAAATTGGTTCTACAAAAAAAAAATGTGAGTGCTGAATTAAAAAAAAATTGTGGAGTGACACTTATTAGGGGTTTTAAAGTAGAAAATTCGTGGCATCATCCGAGTGCCACAATAGAAATATACGCCACCATTGATAAGGCGTTCCAGATGAAAATCATTAATTCGGAAATGCTTCGATGAATTCTCAAGACCCACACGTTAAGAAGTGAGTCTGGATTTCCAAATGAAATTAATATGTAAATACATCACTCGCGTCGTCGAAAAACTAACCGGTCGGGATGAGCGCTAAGCAGTGGCAAGCAATCTAGGGCTGAAGAAAGGCAAGGCAGGGCAGCGCAGCAGCTACACTAGAAGCAGCGACGGGGACTGGGCCACATACGGGACGGAACATCAGCAGCAGGGAATGGGCAGCAGTCCTTGGGCTAGGCCGGGCAGCAGCAACAGCAGGAGTTCTCGTCTCGGCAACAATTTTACACTTTCACATCAGATGATGTTGGGAACAAGGCTTTTAAGCCTTTCCTTTCGATGTCCGTGATAGAGAAAGGCTGTTTCACGAAGACAAATTTTGTCTGAGAATACGGATGAAAATTTTACAAAAATATATTTTTAAATGCATTTTTTTTAATATTTCATAGTTGATAGCGATTTTATTATCATCAAATATGTAGGTGATTGGTGTTATCAACACATGAAGCAATTTACATTAGAATCAGTCAACGAATTACATTAGATAACCTTTGAATGGTGGGTTGGGTGCTATAAATTTGACTAACCCAGGTTTTAAAAGTTGAAAATAATACTCTTAGAACCATTAGAATTTTGAAAAAACAGCTATTATAACAAGACGAACAATTTAGCTACACAACTCTTTGCAATTTTTTTTGGTGAGAAACATCCCACGGCAGTTTTCAGAGCTCAGCTTAAAAGTATTAAGATTTCCCTTACCGTTTGTTGTTGTTATTATTGGTTTTTAGTTGGATCGTACAACGGGTGGATTAATGAGGAAAATTGTTTTTTCTAAAATTGGATTGAATAAAATCAAAAAGCCGATGAACAGCCACCCAGATGATGATTCTCAGGATCAGTCTACCAGCTATCCGGATTTCTAACTGTTCTGGAGGGTAGCAGGAGAAGCTGAGGTAAACGATATCAGTGGTACAAGATGCCTCGAAATGAGCGTTTTTTCTCACTTCATCAGGCGCACCATGCATAAAACGGAGCTTCGGATTTGAGTCAATAAATTTTTAAAGCTAATAGTTGAGTCACTTATAGTTTGAAGACAGGTAAAGCAGGCATTTCCATCGAACTTCACACGCCGTAAAGTTTTCTTGACCAGTAGCGAGCCATATTGAGAACAACACCGGCTGGACAACGGCAGCAGTATCAGAAGCTGTTGTATGGTCGGAAAGCAGCGACGGCAGCAAAGAACAAGAAGCACTCATAAAATTTTTGTTCGCTCCTATCGACCACACGGGAGAATGCCCAAAAACCAAATGAAACCGTGACGGCGGAATCATTGCTTTTTTATAACTTCTGATCTAGTGCAGTTTTGGTCGGCGCTCGGGGTTTTTTTTCGCTCGGGTGTTTTGCGCACCAATTTGTATTTGCGCTTTATTAGTATTGGTGTACCAACACATAGCCGACCCAAAATGATGTTCGGAAAAGATGTCTTTGAAAGAGGCGTTTTTCGTGACGCGAGATCCGTTCGCGATTTTCAATTTGCCCCCCTATAGTGTTGCCGTAAGACGTAATTCTACGTCAAAATCCGATATTTAGTTCTTACCCCATTCGCTCATCATTCCCATTCATTCCCTCGGCGAAAGTCATCGCGATTAGTCGTGTTTTTACCTAGCCTCTCTACGCGTTGTGTTTTCCCGCCTACTTTGATTTGATTCGTTTTTTTTTTTCCCGCTCTGGAAGAACCGCGAACGTCGCGACCGTTGGCGTGCCTTTTAGGCCTCGCACAGAAAACAGCTATGGAAGGCATCAAGCTTCCTTCCTCTTTAATCGAGACATCCGACTGTGATTCCATGGACCAAGGCCCCACAGCTTTGCGGAAGAGGAAAAAGAACACGAGTCCACCTGTAGTACCATCCACTGGCGCGATACCCAAGAAAAGTCGCACGCAAGCTCAGTCCGAAAATCCTCAGTTAACCGCATCAAACCACCTGTTGCAGAACAACAAATTTGCCATTCTTCCGGTGGAAAATGGAAATAATGAGTCCGTTCCAAGAAAGCAGCGCATCCCCCCACTTTTCACACCCATCAAAGATTTAGTGCATCTACAATCGAAACTTGCTGAACTTTCCCTCGAGCCGCTATTTAAAAAGTGCAGCGTAGGCACTAAAATCATATGCTCTTCTTTGGAGGAATACCAAAAAGTCGGCAAACTTCTCACCACCCAGCGAGTGCCCCATTATACTCACGACAATCCATCAACAAAACCGCTAAAGATTGTGTTGCGTGGTTTACCGGCATTTGATAAGGATAAGGTGAAATCCGAGCTGAAAAATCTTGGGCTCAAGCCTGAAGCGGTCTATCCCATGTCCCGCCGGTCTCAAGCTGCCAAGGATGACCCCTTCCGAGACGAATTGTTCCTAATCCATTTCTCCAAGGGCTCAACAACCATTGGTGCTCTACGAAACATCAAGCAACTATTTCGTGTCATCATCCAATGGGAACCATACCGCCCCCAGCACAGAGATGTTACCCAATGCACTAACTGCTTGTGGTTCGGCCACGGCACTAGGAACTGCCGAATGCCGCCGCGTTGTAATCAGTGTGCTGGAGAACACTTAACAGCGACCTGTGTTAATACCGATGACGATGACGATGACGATGACATAGAACCAAAATGTGCTAACTGTGAACAAAACCATCGTGCCACCAGCCGTACCTGTCCAAAGCGTGCGGAGTATGTCAGAATCCGTAAAGAAGCATCGGCTGCCAACCAACCCGGCCGTCATCGCAAGACAGCTGTTTTCACCCCGGACCAGTTTCCACCTCTACAACCAAGAATGATCCCAGTGCTGAAACCCCTACCGCTACCAAACAACAACCAACAGTGCCAAAACCGGTCGGTTCAGCCCCGCCTCTCCTGCACCAAATCTCTCGAAACTCAAACGTCCATCATCACACCTGGCCTATCATATGCTGGGGCCACAGCTGGCTCCTTCGCTGGTGCCTCTGCCAGTATAAGCAACGACGATGTCCCACTATCAACGGAGGAGCTAATCGAGATCATCACTGCTGCGATTGAAATCAAACGCAAATACAAAACACGCAGCCAGCAATTGGCAGCGATTGTCTCACTTATCAATCGAAATGGACCATAGGCCTATCAACATCATCAACTGGAACGCTTGCTCTCTAAAGAACAAGCATGTGGAGCTGATCGACTTTCTCGCCGAAAAGAATATTGACATTGCCATCATCACCGAGACGCATCTTAAACCGGATACCAATATCTATCTTCCCAATTACCGGCTTTTGCGTCTCGATCGAATCAACGAAAGAGGTGGAGGGGTGGCTGTTGCAGTGAGGCGCAACGTCAGCTGTCGCCTGTTACCGAGCCTTCAATTGAAACTTATCGAAGCCATAGGAGTCGAGATAAAGACATCATCTGGCCCAATTATCATCATCGCAGCGTACTGTCCCAAGCAAGCAACCATCCGGGATGGTACTGCTGCCCTTCTACGAAACGACTTGGCTAAACTGACCCGGCGACAAGCTAAGTTTATCATCGCAGGCGACCTCAACGCTCGGCACGAACTGTGGGGCAATCGAAGGAGGAACAGCAACGGAAACATCCTGGCCGAAGACCTTGAAACTGGACACTATAACATCCTTTCGCCTGAATCCCCAACCCGACTATCTAGATCGGGGGTTCACTCAGTTTTAGACATCTTTTTGTCCAACATGGTTATCAACGAAATTCCAGAGGTTTTCGAAGAGCTTTCTTCTGACCACTATCCGGTGGTGCTGAGACTTGGTGCCACTGCTGAGACGATAGCCAATTTTCCTCGGCATAACTATCATCGGGCCAATTGGACAGAATTTGAGCGGATCATTGAGGCGAACATCAACATGGACCACCCCCTGGACTCTTCGGACGACATCGATCAGGCGCTAGAATCCCTCCAGCGAGCAATATCCGTGGCCCGTGAATCAGCGGTACCAGTGCAGCAGAATCAGGTAAGTACCTCTCTCCATATTGATAGCATCACCAAAAACATCATCAGACTGAGAAACATATATCGGCGTCAATACCAACGCACTGGTGACAATACCAAGAAGAATATGTTCAATCAACTTTCCAGGGTTATTCAGGGACGGCTCCAGGATCTGAAGAATAGGGAATTCCGCAATAGGCTTCGTCAAATACCGCCCAACTCGAAACCTTTCTGGTCTTTAGCAAAAATTCTGAAGAAAAAACCAAAACCTATCCCCCCTCTTGTAGTACATGGCAATGCTAATCCTCTCATTACCCCATTAGAAAAGGCTAACGCACTGGGGCAACAGTTTGTGTTGTCCCATAACTTGGGTAGTAACATTGTTAGTCCTTTCGAATCGCTCGTTGTTGAAGGGATCGCTGCCGTTGATGTTACCCAAAACTCGGTCCCAGAAGAAGTGAAAATAACTGCAGAAGAGCTTATAAATCCCATCCGAAGATCTAAGAATATGAAGGCCCCCGGTTTTGACAACACCTTCAACCTAGAGCTTAAGCACCTGAGCTACGGATCTTTTGCCTTTTTAGCTAAAATATTCAACCGCTGTTGGATGCTAGCTTACTTCCCCACAGTTTGGAAGCTAGCCAAGGTCATACCAATTCTCAAGCCCGGGAAAGATCCTTCTGCTCCTCTGAGCTATCGTCCAATCAGCTTGCTCTCTGCCCTGTCAAAGCTGTTTGAAAGGACTATACAGAGTCGGTTAATCCTATTTTCCGAAGAAAATAGTATCATCCCTGAAGTACAATTCGGGTTTCGCAAAGGCAGATCCACCATCCATCAGCTCAATCGAGTTACTAACATCATCCAAAGGAACAAGTCTGTATCCAAGACGACAGCAATGGCACTCTTGGACATTGAGAAGGCCTTTGACAATGTGTGGCACGATGGCTTGGTGTACAAACTGTACCGACTCAATTTTCCAACATATTTGATCAAGATCATAAAGAGCTATCTCTCTAAAAGAGCATTCCAGGTTAGTTTGCAAAACATAAGTTCTGAACCATTTAACATCGATGCTGGAGTACCACAAGGTAGTATCTTGGGGCCATTATTGTACAATATTTACACTTCTGACATTCCGTCCCTCGCTGAAAACGGTATAATGTCTCAATACGCAGATGACACGGCGATTATGTACAACGGTCGTCACATCCGAGCTCTAACACTTAAACTACAGAGAGGCCTGGATGCTCTAAACGATTATTACATCAGCTGGAAAATTGTGATCAACGCAACTAAGACCCAAGCCATCGTGTTCCCTCACTCGAGATCGCCTAGACTTGTTCCGACGATGGACTGCAAAATCCGGTTTCAAGGTTCCCTCATTGAATGGTCGAAAGAGGTTGTCTATCTTGGACTCACTTTAGACAGTCATCTGATTTTTAGGGCACATATTGATAAAACTATTAATAAATGCAATATACTTATCAGAGCATTATACCCATTAATAAATAGAACATCCAAACTGTGTCTTAAAAATCAGATGGCTGTCTATAAACAAATTATTTACCCCTCATTGGAATATGCAATCCCTGTGTGGAAAACCTGTGCTCAGACTCACAAACAAAGACTCCAGCGCGTTCAAAACAAAATTTTGAAAATGATTCATGACCTCCCCCCCTGGACAAGAACAAGCGAAGTACATGAGCTCGCGGCCCTGGATACCCTGGAAACAAAATTTAATAACTATTGCTTGAAATATGGAGAGAGGTGCTCCACCTCAGAACACGCGATAATCCGCGCACTTTAGTTTAAGGTTGTACATAGTAGATTAAGTTAATTAAGTAGGTAGTGTAGTTTTAATAATTTACTAACTAAAACAAAATGCGTAGTCATTTTTTAAAAACACATTCAAATTTTGCTAAAATTACCAACCTTAAAAACCTTACAAACTGAAGATGAAGTACCTTTAAAGGCAGAACACTTATATTGTACACTCTTGTAAAAATCAAAAATCAAAGTAAAATAAAGATTGTTATTTAGTCAAAAAAAAAAAAAAAAAATCGCTCATCATTCCAATTAGATTCACACATTCGTTACGGATTATCGCAGGCCACCCGCTGATTTCCACCCACAGATTGCCGCGCGATTGCTGCAGCATCCTTTGCCAAACTTTACGGCCGGCACATGATGGAAGTCAAATTCAGAAGACCAGCTTGGATAGTTACCCTTCTCCATCAGCATCCTTCCCGTCCACCAGTAAGTCTCCATCGTGTGGAGTCCTTTGCAAATCGATCAGCAACGGTCGGTTGGTCAGAAAATCAGCCCCCGTAGAAGTCTCAGGAGCAAAACGACCGGCCACAAAAGGCGACGACGACGACGAAGAGGACGGAAAAAATTGCATAAACTCCAGAACCGTTCACATCATCATCATCATCATCATCATAATCATCATACCGAGACCGAAGAAAGACGGCAGCCAAGACCGAAAGATGGAACGATCTTGGTGGAGCCGTAAAAAAATCGTTGGCGTTAGCACTTGGAGAATGCGGCCTGGAGATTCCACCACGCCCGGGTCCACCTTGATCCGATGCCGCCCTGGGCCGATTCCGCCAATGATTAAAGGCCATTTCCCATCAGCCGTTTGCGTTCCTCATCATCATCTTCATCTTTTCTTTGGCCCTGCCGGCAACTTCTTCGTGGATTTCTGTTTACGAGAAACGAATTCGTTCCGCACATTCGATCCATTCCAGATCTAATAAAGCGTGGCGATATTTTTGAGGCGTTCGCGTACGTCAATTTTTCGCTTGAATTACGGCTCGCTGTGTCCCGGGAGCGTCTCTGTCCTCTTTTCTTCCTACCGTCGTCCTTCCGAAACGGCATGCCGGAATCATTTCTTCCGCTCCGGGAAGCATTATACTGAGCTGCTTCAATTCCGTTCGTTGCGGAGAATCGAAGAGCCGCCAGGCAGCTCGCGTACTTTGCTTAGTGTTGGGTACATACATTTCCCCCCATCCATCCCTCCAAATACTCACAAACCTGCCTCGGATCCGAACGGAACGGAACGAGTTTCCTGCTCAATCAGTTCTAGGAAATTGACGATATGGAGCAAACATGCCGGTACCCTCCGCTCCGCCTAGGCCCAAATCATCCCCCCTTTCCACCAAGGGGGGCGAATTTCGTTCAGTCGGCCTGTCGGTTCATTTCCACACGCGGGAAACTCATTATGGGCGTAAATGATTTGGAAATGTGGCGTAGCCGAGCGGATTAGGGAGCAAATTTTCGTTTCGTTCGTTTGAAAATACTTACCTTCCTATACGTATACCTTCCTACTGTTCTCTCCCTGAGCATGGAGAATTGTGCCTGGCGGCACCTTTGGTTGTCAAGTTATAATTATTAATCAAGGTAAACTGCCGTTGCTGCTGCTGTGGCTTGATTTTTCTGCAAAGTTGAACACAGATAGGTTTAGAAATATTAGCCAATAATATAATTACTTTCTCTATTCTTGCCAGGTTTAAGTGTAACAAACATGTTAAAAAAAATCCCACGCTTTAGCAATAGCTGTATGAAGTTGTGGTCCAAAAAAAACGATATTTGGATTAAATTAGATACCTTAGCGGAAAAATTGAGTGACTAAATGTTGTTCAAGTTTGTTTGTTAATAAACTAAAAGGCTTTTAAGGTTGTAGTTAGTGAGTGTATCTGTACGTAAACAATTTAAAAAGGGTGTTTTCCTTCGTAATACATTAGCTTCAACTTCTAGATCGTTCGTTGTTATTTGAAACAAGACAAATGATTTAAGCTTTATTTTTAAGATTGTACAATTTATAGCATGGGTGACAAATATTTTCACCAAAATTGACTAAATTTGAAGCTATTTTTTATGAAATTTCTTATCATGGATCCGTCTGTGGGCTTATCATGTACATCTAAAGAAAAAACGATAACATAAATTCGGGAGTCTTTAAAAGTCAAAAATAATTTGACCCGCGGACCATAAGGTTTTTGAATTCTGAAGACTCTATAAAATATAAAAAAATCCTTCAATGTTCATTAATCTCGCGTGGGCTTTCATTACGTAGTATGAAACAAAATGTAAACAAACAGTTTTTTTACAAAAAAAAAAAAAATACAAAAACTGACATAAACTAGTCGCAACTTCTTTCCATTTAGATTATTTGTAGCCTGGACAACATATTTAACATGTGAAATACAAATTTTAAAGTTGTTTTGATAATCTTTGCACCAGTTTTCTGTGAATTCTTAAGATGTTTCATACGACAAAATGAAAGCTCACGCGTGAATTTTGCTGTCCACTAGCTTCAAAATAAAGTGATTTTTGTGAAAATCAAGGCCACCTATTATATAGACAAAACCCTTTCTGTTGGATAGAAATTTTCACTGTAAAACTAATAACCTAGCAAACATTTTGTAGGTTTATTTATCAACAACATTCATAATCAGACCTCGTTCGGGTTTGGCAACACGCCCGAACATTATGTGTTGCCAAAATTTAATTTTGACAAAATTTAACGGTTTTTTTTCTCATCTATTTTTTCACTTATTGCAACAAAAAACTATCATTATTATCATTCATTTGATTTTTTTGTCAACTTTGTTTATTTTAATTTTAATTTTTTTTATCATGTTTTTTATATACATCAGCACATTTTTTTTGGTTTTTTTTTTATGTTTGTTTTTTAAACGTATTTCCTTTTTTATCCTCCTTTATTATTTTTAAGTTATCTTTTGTCATTTTTATCAGTAAATGTTCTCAGTTATTTGTCTTATAGCTGTCACTTACCGTACGGAGAGAGCGCTTGAATTTGTTTACAAATAAATTATGATTTTAAGTTTAAATAGAGCTAGCACAAGCTCAACCGTTCCCAATTGAGCGCTCTATTTATTAATGTTGCTTCATTCTCCTCATCGACATAAAACCTCAATAAAAGCTTATCTTTATTGCCCCATTGTCGATACAGGCAATAAGTACATTTTTCATTATAGTATCAATAAATTTTTGTAATGTTTTATCGTTTTCTCCTTAAAAACAAATTTTATGAATATTTTCTTTAATTACTTTCATAATTTTATATAAATTTCGTATGTTCTCCATTTTCTTTAAATATATTTTTTCACTTCCTTTTATACATTTTGTCGGTAATTGTTAATGTCATATTTTATCATTTTAACAATTGTAAGTAATGTTTTACCCTTGTAAGTTTTATCTGATGATAAAATTGTCATTGTTGTAATTTTTGTCAATTTAATCATGTTGAAGTAATTTTCAGACGAATATTTGTGTTTGTTTTTAAATTTAACTTTTTAATATAAATTATAGTAGTTTTTTTTAGTAAGCTCTGCCATTTTCATGATTTTTGCAATTGTTGTTGGCAATGTTTTTGGCAAAAATACAAATGGTTTGTCTTTTTTACTGTACGGAGATTATGAAAAATACTTATTTTTTTCTATATTTCCTTTGCTTTCAATTTCTGATAAGCTCTATTTTATTTCTTTTCAATTTTTATTTCTGTTTTATTCATGTTACTTTTTTTTATTGTATTTAATTTATTTTTTATTTTCTTTTATTTTTTCTATCAATGCTTTTTGAGTTTTTTTTTCTTTTTTCATGTTTTCGCTTCTTTTTTAATTTTAAATTAAAAAAAAAATATTTTTTTTTTCTTTAAATTTTTTTTCCTGTTTTTTTTTTCATTTTTAGCTTTTTTATTTTTATTATGATTCCTTTTTAAATATTTTTTTCTTTTATTTTTTTTTGTTTTTATTCATACTTTTGTTTTTTCCATTTTTATTTTTTTAAATTTTTTATTAATAATATTTTTTTTTAAATTTATTTACATTAACTGTTTTATTTTCTATTTGTTTGCTTTTTGATTTTATCCCTTTTTGATTTTCTATTCTATTTTTTTTCCTTTTGTATTTTATACATGTTTTTTTTTTTATTTTTTTCCATATTATTTATTTTTCTTTTATATTGTTTTACTTATTTTCATTTGCATATTTATTTCTTTTTTGATTTTTATTCTTTTTAAAATATTTTCTCATTATTTTTTTCTATTATTAATTTTTGTCGTTTTATTTTTTTTCCTTTTCCCTGCTTAATTAGGTTTCCTTGCTTTTCTCTTTTTTTATTGCCTTTGCTTTTTTTTCCTGTTTTTTTTTACTTTTTTCCTTTGTTATTTTTTTCTTTTTAGTTCTTTTGATTTACTTCCTTTTTTCAAATTTTTCCTTTTTTTTCCTTTTTTTTTTCTTTTGTTTTTTTTTTCATTTCAATTACTTTTTTAAATATTTTTTCCTTTTAGTTTTTTTTCTTCCTATTTTATTATTGAATTGATTTTTATTATTTCCATTTAAATATTTTTATGTTTTTCATTTTTAATTTTTCGTTGTTATTCAAACCTTCGTATTCTTTCCTTCTTTATTTTTTACTTTTTTTTTAAATTTTTTATTTATAAGTTTTTTAAATTTATCTACATTTACTTTTTTGTTATATTTTTTTTTCATTTTTATTTTATTCTTTTTTTTATTTTCCTTTCTAATTTTCTTCCTTTTGTATTTTATATATGTTTTTTTTTTGTAATTTTTTCCGTCTTTATTATTTTTCCTTTGTATTTTTTTTTTACTTATTTCTATTTGAATATTTATTCCTTTTCTAATTTTTGTTCTTTTTAATTTATTTCCTCATAGACACGAATACCATAATGCTGGGAAAATGTCAAAAATAAAACCTAATAAAAAAAAATTATTTTTTGTTTACTTTTTCGTTTTTTTTAATTGCCTGATTTACTTCCTTTTTTCAATTATTTTCCTTTTTAATTTTTTTCTTTTTTTATTTCTTTTTTTTTTTTATTTCAATTCCTTTTTTATTATTTTTTCTTCCTATTTCATTATTGAATTGATTTTTATTAATTTCATTTATATTTTTCTATGGTTTTCATTTTAAGTTTTTTAAAAATTTTTTTGAATTTTTTTTAAATATTTTTTTACCTTATTTGCTTTTTAAGTTTTATATACATTTTGTTGCTTTTTTTAATTTTCAGTTTTGTTTTTTATTTTGTTCATTTTTCAATTTTTTGGCTTTTTTAAATTTTTTTTCTGTATCATTTTTTTCTTTTTCTTAGTTTTTCCGTTTTTGTTTTTATTTCCTTTTTTCCCTTTCTGTGTTTTTTTTATTTTATTTTAATTTTTTATTGTTTCCATTTTTCTAAATTTTCTTTTGTATTTTGTTTACCTTATTCCATTTTAATATTTTTTCTGTTTTTATTGTTTTTTTTTAAGTTTTTCAATTTTGTTTCCTTTTAAATTTTCCTTTTTTTTCTTTTGTTTTGACTGTTTTGTTTCTTTTTTATATTTTTTCCTTTTTAATTTTTTCCATCCTTTTTTTTATTTTTTTTTATTTGTTTTCCTTTTTTTTATGCCTTACTTATTTTGTTCTTTTTAATTTTTTTTGTCTTGTTTTTTTATGTGTTATTTTGTTTTTTTTTTTTGATATTTTTTGAAAAAAAAATTTCTTGTTAATAATTTTTTGATTTTTTTTCCTTTTTTTTCCTTCTTATTTGTTTTTCTTTTACTTTTTTTTTCCTTTTTTGAATTATTTATTCCTTTTCATTGTTTTCCTTATATGTTTTTATATTTTTTTAGTTTTTCTATTTCATTTTTATTCTGTTTTTTTGTTTCTTAACAACTTTGTCCAAGACCGTTAATTCTTATCTTGCTAGACCAAAGAGTAATTAGCTGATTGATATTGGTATATCCTTACCAAGTGACTCGAATATATTTCAATATTTTAACCAGATATGTTAGAACATTAGCTATATTGAACCATTTCGTTCACTTTGCTGAATTTTCGCAGTTATTGCAAAATTTGCAAACAAGTTATTCAATTGTACAGCATAAATTTTCCATCACATCTGTTGTCTCTATAACTCCTGGTAGTTTTGAAAAATTTAATTCAAAAGAATAGGAAATTTAAAGTAGACCAATTGTTTTCATTGAAACTTACGGGTTTCATATCTAGATTAAGACGTAATCCATCTGCGCGACTGTTATTTTTGCAGTCTAGTTTATAGCATGGATATTTTCGTGCTTTTATCCGGATGTTGCAAATGTAAGTTGACTTTAAAACGCTTACGCCACATGCTAAACTAACAAAATTTACATAAAGCTTGCTTCTGGTAGAGTTGGAACAAAAACAATTGCCTGTATTTGAGTTATTTGTTATTGAATTCAAGATCATAATTTAATACAAATGTAGCGTTTTCTTTATATTTTCAAGAAAAAATACGGATAAAATTATTCTTAACGGTTTCTAAAGAATTCTCGATTTTTTCAGTAACGTTTTCAAGCGTAATTTTTTTTTTTTGCAACGTAGTCATGCAACACCTCGCTTGGCACCAGCAGTGATAACAAATGAATTGATTTTTTTACCTGCCAAAAGACATACATACCTCCATTCCATTGCCTTTAACTTTTTTTTAAACTTGCACAAAAATTATTAACAGGCTCTGTTCCACAGCAGATACAAAACGATGTTTCAGAGTTCAATTTTCCCATACAACCCTTAAAGTTGGATTATCTCATGTAAACGTTATTTACGAATTCTGCAGAGAATCATGGATCAAAACGTAGTTTTTTAGACCTCAGGGTTAGAGAAATCCAAAAATGACCCCAAATTTACCTAGTTTAGGGGGACACCTGATCAATGTTCAGATATATAAATCAAAAAAGGCATTTGCGCCTTTGCTGTTCATAGCATTTTCATAATTTTCTTTTCATAACATCCTCTAGCAGGGCCTTTCTTTATCTATGTTATAAGCGTTTCATAAATGGATTTTAGATATTTGATCTGATTTCTTCTTAGGGCTTCATAGCGCACTTGCAGAATCTTATAAAATTTAACATGCTACTTGGTTTAGATTGGAGGCGATGTTTTCGTATTTCTATAAAATTTCTATAAAATTTTCTATAAATTGAAACAGTTTTTAGATAAAATTTTGATTGACTAGCCGATGTGATTGGTAACATGGTCTACCACTATAAATTTTGACTAATTGTAACAAAATATATATTTTGAATACATAGACAAAAATATATATTTTGAGCATTTGATGGTGTCTTATGAATAAATTTCAGACTTTCAGAAAAACCTTTTTAAATGGAATCTGGTACTGCTAACTGCTGTGTTGAATAAAATTCAACACTTTTTTTTTCATAACATTCATGAAATTAATAAAAAATGGCGACATACAAATACTGTCTTCTAGTAAAATAGTAACCAAGAAACTTCGCATGCTTCAGCGAAAACACGCGAATGTTTTTTTTCTCGCTTGATTCCAAACTGCAACCACTGCAAAGATGTCAAGGAACACAATTTTTTCCGGCACCTCCAGCTTCCAACGCAAAACGTGTCGGTAGCATAACATGATCTCTGGAAACATTTCTCGAAAAAAAGAAAGGAACAACGGCAACAGCATCTATGCAGAGACATCAGCCAGACCCAGAAGAAGGGGCAGAGATAATTTCTTGTTTAATTTATGTATATTTCATTTTGATTATTATAAACTTTATTTTGTGCTGTTTGCTGATGTTCTGCTTCTTCTCAGAATTTGTGCGATGTGCAGGTTCCATGTTGATGATTTTTTTTTCGGGTTGTTGTTGCCTTCACATCCGCCTCTCTCTCTCGGTCTTGATGAACACGAGCGATGATAGCGTGGATCCTTTTTTGTTCACGCGACTGCACCAGAATATGTTTCTCTGAGGGGATCTGCATTCTTAAGGCAATTCCGAAACCGACAAATGCATGGCAGAAATCGACGACTGCGGCTGCTGAACGATGTCATTGGTGTCTGGGTGATGGGGTTAGCTGTGATCAGTCGCAATCTACATTTCACGATCGGCAAGTAGGGTTACCAAGAGCACTTTTAGTCACATCTTTAACACTAATCGGTGTACTATAAAGTACAAAGTACATTTTTAGGTATCAACATAACTGTACACGGCAAGGGAGGGGGGGGGGGGGTTAGGGGTTAAATCCCCCTCATGAAGATTTTCAATATAAATCAATTTCAATTTCAGAATTTCAATATAAATCACCCTTGGCTTGAGGCATTTCGATCTACGACACTATTTGCCGTTCACGAATGGAAACTAACTTTGACTGTAGATCTCAAATTTCAGTTCAATCAACCTTTTGAATTGAAACTCAAAACTTGATATAAACAAACCCTACCTTGTCTTTCGAATAGGTTTTTATTAAGAAGTGTAACTAAATAAGAATAGAGTTTGAAACGAACCCTTTCTTTAAAAAACGTTTATGTCATTACAAATGTTATGTTGATATAAAATATTCTTAAAAACCAATTTCAGACTCAATTTAATTTCGTGATTTTTGTTCTTCTAAATGCTTAACAAAAAAGGTTTTAATAATTTACACAAAGCCACAAATTTTCATTTTTCTGAAGGGCAATGAATTTCAAAGGTTATTTAAACTAATTTGGGTGTCCCAAATCTAAATATGCAATTATTTCTATCAGCTTTTGTTATTGAAATTACTTTTGAAAATAAGTTAAAATCATTAGACAAATTTCTGCACTTTTTTTTTGTAAAAACTCAAATTAAAAACATATTATTTAAAAATAAATGCTTTATTTGAATTATCAACTTTAAACAGAATGAAGTTTTTTTTACACTTTCTTCTGTATCATCAAAATATTTGCCTCAATTGGATGAAGTATGATAAACTAAATTAGAATCAGATTTTTCATACATGTAGGTTTGTTATTTTATCAGTTATCAGTCATGTTTGATTTCACTTAAAACTGATACATTTTTAAACTCCTTATCATTTCATATTTTGTTTTTATTTTCGAATAAATTTACAGAATTTAGTAGTACAGCTTTTTTCAAGTTTATTATTATTTTGCTGAATTTCATAGTCAAACTTTATAAATTTTTAGAAATATTTTTAGCAAATTTGTTCTTGTTTTTTAATTCTGAATTTTTGTTTTCTTGAAACATAAGCCTGTAAGTACAAATTTTAATAAGAAAACATGCTGCCTTCTGTTTTTCGTGAAGCCAATATTTCAATCGAAAGTAACAAAATACTCAGAGCTTGTAATTTAAAGCATAAAATCCTGGGATTGAAAATTTAAAAACTTTTTATTAATATTTTTTATATGAAATCTTGTTTTTCGGATCGATCATGATTCTTAAAATAATCTTAAAAGTTTGAAAAATTGTTCGAAGTAGCAACTTAAAAATTAATTAAGTATACGCAGTTTTAACTAACTTTCTTTTGTGCTTTCAATATAAATAACAAAACTTTGAACTCGTTATTTTGAATTTTTTATCAGTTCTTAGTCATCATTCACGTTATTACCCATAACCCATTATTTCTTTTTCAGATTGATTGAACATGAAGCTTTAAAAATTAACTTTTTAAGCCGCTTATTTTGATAAATGGGGGATTTTAGGCTATAAAAGGTTTTATTTATGGCTTCTTTAACAGGTACTTTTAAAATAAATCTAAATATATTCTTCTTTTTATCAAATTAAATTCAATAAAAAAAATAATCAAACATTGTAAAAATACTGTTCAATTACATTTCTTCTTCAGTAATTGGTAATTTACATTTCAAATTGCGATTAAATATTTTTTTGTTAAAACTTTAAAAAAATACAGCGGATTTTTTTATTAAATTTTCAGTTGAAGATGAAGAAAAGAATTTTAGGTTAAGATGAACTTTTATCATTTTACTAACAACTAATAATGGTAAGTTTTGCACCAGATTGAATGTTTACATAAGAATTCAGATTTGTTTTTAACTCTGTATTTTGGAAATGTTTATTTTAAATTTGCTAAGACATTCTTTTGAAACAAATTTCTTTCTTACTTTCATGACTTATCGAAAATTTGAAACTTTCATTGTAGTATGTTTCGAAAATTTTGTTTTTTCATCAGCCCTTTTTTAGTTTGTGTGGTAATCATAAGTGATAAACGGTGTTAGAAATCCCTTTCCTTTTTTATTGTTTATTTTTAGTATTGTTATTATTTTTATCCTAATTTGAATTGTGAAACCCCCCCAATGGACGGATCCTTCGCACGGGCCTGGTACACGGAGCATAGTTTCTGCTAGATTTTAAGAATTCCTGAAAGCAATAGGAAGCTGAACATGTAGTGTTCTGGAATATTCTTTGCAAATATAAAATAAGCTCAACACTCTTTACCTAATGGTGTATACGCTTTTCGAAATAATATAAATTCGATAAAATTCTAGGCATCAATTCCCTGAAATACGTTATTCTCAGAAACTGTCATTGGCACAATAGACTGAGTCGATTAGGGGTCATTCTCAAATATCTCAAACCCTACGGTCTAAATAGCATTTTTGTTTTGAGAATTTTTGAGTAACATTTACATGAGTAAATTTTAACTTTTAATTTGAATAGGAAAAATGATTATTTTTTTAAAAAAATTCTAAACTTTTGTTTTGTGGAACCAAGCTGGTAATGGTTTTTGAGCCAATTTATAAACTCTTCGAGGGAAATTTCCTGCAGAACAACTTTGTCGAAGACCGTTACTTCGTATCTTCTTGGGCAAAGACAATATAAGCTGTTTAATAAGTGTTTTGATATTGAAAAACTGACATCACTGCTAGTGCGTAGCTTGCTATTGCTTGCAAAGTAGTCATGCAAAACCTCGCTAGGCACCAGCAACCTGTATACATATCTCAGGTGGCGATGGAAATCCCGTGCTAAGTGTTAGTAAAAGTTTTTTTTTGTAAACATTATAACCATGACAATTCGTGACGTCAGTTGCATTTTCAAACAAACGATCATCGCTATACCAGCGAAAAATAGAGAAGAAAAATCATTGCCAACTGCTGTTTACGATTCTTGCCTAGGATACATAAACATCATGGCAAGTGGCAAGTGACGCAAGCTTTGTTCACCTTTTTACTTTTTGAATAACGAGTTCTGGAATAGTGTGCGTGTTTGTTCGTCTCCTTTCTTTGTACCTTATTGAGGCACCAGCAGTTATGTCAGTTGCATTGATTGTTTTTCAATGCCGTTAGACAAACAATTCAACAGCCGATAATTTTTTTGCATAAATCATACGAAGTTAGGACTTCGACAAAGTTGTTTAGCAGTTGGCACAAAAAACGTTAAACGGCTCGGTTAGACAGAATGTTGAACGTGTATCAACTACGCGATTCGGCAGCCCTTGTTGGAAAGTGCGCGTGAGATAGGCCATCAAGAACGGGAAAAAACGTAAACAAAAACAAGCGGGAGATACACTGTATCAAAAAATTGTTCGTACAGCACGTACCTTGAAATGCAAACAATGAAAAAGTGCACTTTTTAAGTCAATAAAAATACTACAATTACATCATTTGCTGCAGAAACTAGTCCTTTTTGTAGATCAGTATTAAAAATTATTATGAATTAAACCTTCAAAATAATAAAAATCAGTTTGTATAAAAAGTCCAGAAAACGACGTCAAAAAATTGTCCGTACACTGAGGCCTTTGTCAAATATTAGTCAAGTAAACAGTTATGTGTCAGTTTGTCAAACGCAGAAACGTGAGTTGAATCTCAGCAAAGACGATTTCCAGTGGACTGAGCGATAAATCCGGTAAAATGAACGGTATTTAGCGTAAATCAATAGATTTCAACAATTTGTGGATTAAATTGACAGGAAACTGTCTGTTCTTCACAAAAAAATACCCGTTTGTCGTGACTGACCAGATTCACACAACATAAAGCAAAGCCATTTTCTTTTGAAGGCCTCACTTTACAAACACGAACCACACTTTCCGCGAAACATTCGTCACTTTCAAGCTCGCTTTGTTAACTGACTTTTAGTTTTCTTTCGTTGGCCATATCGGCACGAATTTCTTGCTCGGTTTTCTCTCTCTCTCTCTCATCAATGCTTTTGGCGTTGACATTCTCTCTCACGATTCTTGTCTTTAATCGAAAAGATTGACATTTTAAGAATCGATCAAACTTACTGTATAGGGTAGTTCAAACAATATGTAAATACTCTTATCTAATCAATCTTATTCAGCTGAATTCAATTTAACTCAGATTTATTTATTCTATAACCAATATTCTCTACACCGTTGACATCCGGAAACTGATTGTTGACCTGAAGAATGACGGTAAAAGCTTGTCCGAAATTGCAAGTATAGTAAAAGGGCCACGATCGTCGGTTCAGTATGTCCTTCAGAACTTTAAGAAGACTAACTCCCTGGATACTATTCCAGGAAGAGGCCGCAAACTGGAGCTTACGGATCGTCACCATCGCATCATTGTCAGGGAAATTAGAATCTTAAAATCAGTGCCCCGAAACTAGCTGACAGCCTGTAGAATTTTGAAAACATACAGGTTAATCCTCAAACGATACGGAACATACTTCATGAGAAAAAATACCGAGGTCGTGTTGCCATTTCCGCTGAAAGCACCCCACACCATTACATGGCCATCACCGTGCTTAACTTTCGGTCGCAAATTTTTCGGATCCAATTCAGTATTTGGATTACGCCCCATACAGCTACATGTCCGTCAGACCCAAAAATATTAAATTTGCTTTCGTCTGTGAAAATGACGTTCTGCCAGAACTCTTCCGGTTCCAGGACATACTTTTGAGCGTATTCTAGCCGCTTTTTCTTATTCTTAGAAGATATAAACGGCTTCTTACGAGCAACACGACCTCGGTTTTTTTTTCTCATGAAGTATGTTCCGTACCGTTTGAGGATTAACTTGTATGTTTTCAAAATTCTTCAGGCTGTCATATAGTTTCAGAGCACTGATTATAGGATTCTGACTAATTTCCCTGACAATGATGCGATGGTGACGATCCGTAAGCTTCAGTTTGCGGCCTCTTCTTGAAGTATGTTATGTCTCCAGGGAGTTAGTCTTCTTAAAGTTCTGAAGGACATACTGAACCGACGATCGTGGCCCTTTTACTATACTTGCAATTTCGGACAAGCTTTTACCGTCATTCTTCAGGTCAACAATCAGTTTCCGGATGTCAACGGGTATTTTTTTGTGAGGAGCAGACACTTTCCTGTCAATTTAATCCACAAATTGTTGAAATCTATTGATTTACGCTAAATACCGTTCATTTTACCGGATTTATCGCTCAGACCACTGGAAATTGTCTTTGCTGAGATTCAACTCACGTTTCTGCGTTTGACAAACTGACACATAACTGTTTACTTGACTAATATTTGACAAAGGCCTCAGTGTACGGACAATTTTTTGACGTCGTTTTCTGGACTTTTTATACAAACTGATTTTTATTATTTTGAAGGTTTAATTCATAATAATTTTTAATACTGATCTACAAAAAGGACTAGTTTCTAAAAAGTGCACTTTTTCATTGTTTAGATTTCAAGGTACGGACAATTATTTGATACAGTTTAGTTTGGAAAATTTGTAGTGTGTGTAATTGATAAAGTTATCCTAGCTAAAACTATATTCAAATCCTAAAATCAATAGTACGGAGGTGACTAGAAGTTAACATTTAAGTGTAAAGAGGTAAAACGGTTAGTGTTGATTGTAATTGCCTATGACTTGATTGTTAAAAGTGTTGTTAAAATCAAACAGGTCAACGTGAGAAAATCTATCCTGAAAAAATTGGAAGTAACTATTTCTTTTTCTAAATTTGTTAGCCTAACTCATTATGTTCTTAAAAATAAGTTTTCGGACGGGAATTACAAAAACAAAAATAGTCATTCCCCGATACGAACAAGCAAGTGTGAGAATACTTATTGTAAGTTTTTATCTAGTAATTGTTTAGAGCTAATTAATTAATTAAATAAAATATTCTAGCTTCAAGCTGCTACACTATAAACTCTGCTTTGATTTTTTATTTCTAATCCGAATACAGCAGATTGAAAAATGATATTGATTTTCCTGAACAAAATATCAATTTTTCCTATTCAAATAAAAATGTTCAAATTTACTCATGTATACGATTAGGGCGTGTAAGGTATCATGGGCCAGTTTTTTTCTTTGCTTCATAACTTCTTTATGTCGAAAGATAAAAAAGAAAAAAATGGAAAGGTTTTCTACATTTTTTAGGTATAATTGAACATTTTTTATTTTGTGAATAAATTAATTTCCCCAAATTTTGCCTGTTTTCAAATAGTGTTTTTTTGGGACACCAAACTCAAAATGACTAGATAACGTGCAAAATTCATGAGTTGACCCAAAACTGAAATTTCATAATTCATTTAAGTGTTATAAAGTTATTTCAGATAAAGAAATAAAATAGAAAGTTGTGTATGATAGAATTATTCCTAGAACCTAGTTCGCAAACTTTTCGGCAAAATTTCTTATGTAGGATGGACAAAATATTATTCATAACTCTTCATTTGGCATAACAAAACTTTACAGATGGGAAAAATGTATTTTAAGTTCTGCATATGTAAAAAAAAACATAAAAATAAAGGTAACCCAAGATACCCCACATTATGTGGCCCACGATTCCCCACAAGTTATGATTTGCAAATTGGTTTCCACGTGAAAGAACATTACACAATTAAGAACATATTTTTGTTAAGAACTTTAGGTTCCCAATCGATGCAACTAGCGGGTGCTTGTTTAATTATGTAAGTAATTTTTTTTAAATTTTTTTAAGCTTGATAAAAAAAGAAGCATAAGATGCGTATTTAAGTTACCAACATATAGAAAAATATGCTTACGCAAAGCGATGACTGTTGGATTCAGATTTTTATCACAACACACATCTGATATATTCATTGTGGCCCACTTTACCCCACTCTCCGCTACTAAGTAATTTCAAAAAAAATCACGGACGAGTTTTGGACCCCAGTGTTAAAGAAATTTATAAATGCCTCCAAATCGACTCATTCTACTGTTTTGCCATGGGACAGTTACGAATGCGGGTATCTAAAAAATCATTCTTTTGATCGAAATACTTTATATGAAGGAAATGAAGGTTATATTCTGATAATTCATGAAAAAAGTTGAAAAAAATTATTTATCGTTTTTTAGTTAGAAAAAAACTACTTTATTCTTGGTATCTCCTATTGGCCGGCGCACACTTTTTTCAGTTTCAGTTTGAGATATTGATGACTTTTTCCAACTTATACTTCGTCTCATCTGTGTTTTGGATGGCTGCATTCTCCTCCTTCAATTTCTGCTACTTTTTGATGCAATACTTCTCTATTAAACGAAACTGAGGGCAATTCAATGGATACAACTGTTTCGATATTAACAAAATTTGATTATTTTCGAGCCACCTAAAAGCGTTTTCAATGGAATTTCTGCTGGCAAAGTCTGACAATTACGAATTAAAACCATCATGAGATTGAACTTAAAGTCTAATCGGATAGTATAGATCGTAGGTCGAAATATACAGTGTGCAAAATAAGAAAAGAACCGCTATGTGTTTTGCTTACTAAAATAAGAATGATTGAAAATCACCAAAGTTTTCTTCTACAATTTGTTTTGAATTTTTTAACGGATAAATCAAGTATAAGTTTATTATTTTTGGACATTGCAATTTGCGTTGAGGACCAAAAATATGCGAAATAAGAATAGAACCACTTGTAGTTTTTAACAAAAGGAATTCTAGAAAACTCCTTAAAATGCCGTTATCTTTTCAAATAATTCGTAGAAACGTTATTATTCATTTTTACACAGGAAATTTCTAGAAATAATCTTGTTTTTGTTGAAAAACACAAGTGGTACTATTCTTATACTTTTATAAGAGGTTTGCAGAGTTTTACCAAACTTTCATTGGGTTTCTAAATTTCAAACTAAAATAATTGGGCAATATCCAGGTATTGTCCATTAAAGGCAAGAGAAGTAATCAAAAATTAACATAAACATATCAATGTTTTAGCGGGGCCCATCAGCTTCATTTAAATGGTATCATACTATTTTTGAAAATGTAGGCGTATTTATTTCACTTAAATAAGTTAAAAACAGTCTGTTATTTGACGCGAATATCATAAAATTTGTGAATTAAATTTGAGTTTAAGGTTGGAATTTTGCTTAAATTGTTATTTATCGATATATGGGAAGCCGGGCAGGACCGTACATTTATCAATTTTTCTTTAAAAGTAATCGAGCAAGCTCGATTAAAACCTTTTGGACACAACAAAACTTCTACTTCTACTAC
The DNA here is from genome assembly GCF_029784155.1 of Uranotaenia lowii. Lineage (NCBI taxonomy): Eukaryota > Metazoa > Arthropoda > Insecta > Diptera > Culicidae > Uranotaenia > Uranotaenia lowii. Next base: position 364,860,016 of record NC_073692.1, read on the forward strand.
TACAAAACAAAAACTTCTGAAGTTGAAAAATACTTACCCGAGCAGACTTTTATGGCAAAATGATACCTAATTTTGCTATCATGCCTTGATAGTAAACTGTGGTATCATTTTGCCCGAATAAAGGTGGTACAATGCCAAAATTTGGGTCTCACTTTTCATATACGGATACCTTGATTATACCAAGTGTAGGTTTCACTGAAACCTTAATGATGCCTTGTTTAGCCAACGTTCCTAAACGAGTTTTGAGGGCATAATGATGCCAATTTAAGGCGTAATTTACAGCCAAAATTTGGCATCGTTATGGTTTCAAAACTTTTATCAAAGGGATGCCTAAACGAGGTATTTATAAGCTTTTCTTGAAAGCAAAATTTGCCATCACCGTGCAATCCTCCAATCGACATTGATACCCAAATTTTACTTCTGTACCACCATTATTCGATTTATGTCAAATCGTTTTGTGTTTTCTTCGATGTTTGTTAAATAATCGCCTTTTCTTATGCAATTCAAAGTGAAGAAGATATTCATTCATGATAGGTTCGTTATTTGATACGGCTAGAGAAACGCCGCAATGTAGGCAATGATTGTCATACTTTTTACTACTGAAGCGCATTTTTCGATTCTCTCATAAAATACATTTTTATTACTGATCCGAATTTAGTTTTTATATAAATCGCAGAGCATTTTAACTGTTTTTTTGGGTACCATAACTTATTTTGTAACGGATTGCTTGTAACATTTTACCGAATGATAGAAAAATTTCTAAAGTTTTCTTCTTCTGATACCTTCGCTATTTTTCTCAAACGTTTTTTGTTCTTCCTAACCATTATTTCTAAACAAAGTCCTTTTCCTATTCAGCTTTAAATAATCTTATATTAAAAAGAACATCAACCAGGATATCATAAATCTTCTGTTTATCATGTTCATGTATATATACATTCAGGATTTTCACTGAGTGATGCATGACGGAATATTATGAATAATTTCTTACCGAAATCGTGCATATAAGGTGTATGTTTTATACAGTAGTCGCTCGCGAATCGGACATCTTAGAACCCTTTGAAAAAATTCCTTCCAACTTGGATTGACTTTAAATAATTTTTTAAACTTTTTAAGAAAAAAATGATTACAATTTATATTAACTTGAAATTTTTTTTCTAAAAAAAAACTTTTTAAATTTATCGACATTATTTAAAATTATGCCTTTGATATTGAATTACAATAGATTTTTACTTGTCAAACTTTCATCTATCTATGACCTTATTCTCCAACCAATTTTTCAAGTGTGTTTTTATTATATTAAATTTCATGACAACTTTAAATATCTGGTGAAACATCATCATAACAACAATTTTTACGACAATTTGATCAATAATTGAACATTATTATAGCTAATATACGCAGATTCATAAAATTAAACATCATATTCCGTTTTCAAAACTTTTCTTATTAATGATAGACCAAACTTCTACCTTTTTTCGAAATATATCAGTAGTTCTGAGATCACGCTTGATTACTAAAAAAAATGGATGAATTTAGATTGGATCATTATGTACAACGTTCATTAGTTTATAAAAAATGATTATTTGGAAAATGATTTTAGAAAGAGATTTTTTATAAAAGCAACTAAAAACTGGTCTAAACTGGGAAAAGTTGATCAACGATTGGGCTCGATCTAAAACCGGGAATTACACTTAGCCTCCGATATTACATGAACACACACCTGGCACTGGACTGGAAATGAGCGATGTCGTCGAATTGCTGGTGTTATTGCTGCTGCTGCGGACGGCAGGGGCTGAGCTGAGCTGAAACACTAACAGATACGACGATCCAGATGAAACAGCAGGAGAAGAAGTAATTTTCATGGTCAACAACGGTTTAGAAGGAGTCGAATTACTGCCGCCACTTAGCGTCGATGGCACTTCCTGCTACTGCATGTAGTTGAACCCGTTGTCACCAACTCCGGCCGCCGATAAATTGGCTGCGTTCCTCTGATCTATGTTAATCGTTGGTTCCTGGTGCTGTTGTAGCTGGTGGTTTCAGATCTCGTTCTTTGTTTGGTGGTGAGTAGCTTGATTGTGATGTTGCTTAAATTTCTGCTGCTGCAGGATCGAAGCGGTTACGCTCATCATCGTCATCGTCGGTCGCTGCAAGTTGAAAATGTCTATCTTAATGAACTGTTGGTTCGCCATAATATCAATCTTGATTATTACCTTATTGGCGGCCGAAACCGAATGCAGACAGGCTAGCTTTCGTGGTGGCTCTCGGATGGTCCCAGATCTACTTCCAACCGATTGTTTTCATCGCTGATCCAACAGGTCACTTATCACTTGTCATCGCTGACCCAACAGGTCACATATCCGGTCAGCCTTAGCATATCTTCCAGCCACAGCAACCTGTTATAAATATTATAAACACATTGGAATCCATATTTCGCTTAGATATTGCATTCTATATGACAACTTACGATCAGCTCCCGTGTATCATTCTGGCAACTTTAGGCACAATTTTTTTTATAAAATACATTATTTAAACCAAACTTAAAAATAAAAATCATCACTTAAACTTACAGAGCACTAATTCCACTACCGAAAAAAGAAATTGTTTACATTTTCTGTTTCTGACGTCTTGTTGCAATGAGGTACATAGAAAGGTGACGAACAAACACGCAGAATATTCCAGAACTTGTTATTCAAAAGTGAAAAGGTCAACAAAGCCTACGTCAATGTTTATGTATACTAGGCGAGAATCGTAAACAGCAATTGGCAATATTTTTTTTTCTCTAGTTTTCGCTGTTGGTTGTTTGTTTGAAAATGCAACTGATGTCACGAATCGCCACCTAAGATATGTATACAGGTTGGTCTTGTTGCAGCCGCGGTTGGATCACTAGCTCTCTCTATGTGTCTATCTGTTTTGTTGAATGTGTGTTATTTGGGAAAAGTTATTCTAACGTAGTTTTATATTCATATTCACTAAAAGTTAAGCTTTGAAACTAGAAAGAAGTCGTTTGACACAAGTATAAAATGGGGGATCAAAAACAGGATGTCTTTGACATTTTTCACGCAAGCTTGCTTATGTATATAGAAACTGCACTGATCTAAATGGCCAGTTTTTAGCCTAAATAAGACTCAACACTGTGCACCGTGCACAAAATCTCGTATAAGTATATCAGTTCCAAATCAACATTTGTAGAATTGGTGTAGGCTTGATGGCTTAAAATGTTTGCTTTGAAGGCTTCAAACAAAGAATAAATATTATACAGTTTATGAAAGATTGTATTACTAAACTTTTTAAAATTGTTATTGTTATTAAACTATTCCTAGTTGTCCTTAGTGAAGATACATTATAATTCTACTTTTTTTAAATTACAAAAATTTGATAATTTCAGTAATTTTTTAAATTTGCGTAATGAACATTAGCATTTATTAATTAGGGAGGTGAAAATATTTGTGAGCAAGTTAACTTTTTATCAAATTACAAAAATGTGGTAATTTATTTATGACATGATGTTTTTATCGTTGTATTGTAGATTTCAAGTTTCAAATTAGGTGGAAAATATTATAAAAAAATTATTCAAATGTATTTTTAATGTAAACGGACACATAAATCTAATTATGTTTTTCTTATTTTTATTATCTTCAGAAAAATTTCAATCATAAAAACAATAAAATAAGGGAGAGGTGCCTGAAAATATTTTATTTTCAATAATCATAAATTTTATATTTGCATGAAATTTTTTTTTGCTATAATCAAGGTGCTTAAGAAAAGAAAGATGTGAGTATCAAATGGTTTCGAGAAAACGCGCTACAAGGTGCTTATTTTTAATTTTTGGAATTCGAGTAGTATTGATTCCCATAAATCGATGAAGGGAAAAAAATTACACAAAACCTGAGTTTAGCACCAGTTAAAAAAAGAGGTATTAAAAAAACTTTGTATACTAAACTCAGAATTGATTATTTCGGCACTTTCACCCCTCTGCTCCTGAGGGCCACAATTGTTAGATTGATTTGAATTGTTAATATGTGATTGGCAATATTTGACATACACCGAAATGGAAATGAATAAAATGATACCTTAACGATGCCTAATTTTACTATGATTTCTATCAACACAAAGCTGGTAACGACTGCTAACGTCTGTGTTTTTTTATTCCGGAATATTAATTCCTGTTAAATTTTTAATGGTTTCAATTAAGACAATAACTGCTGATTGATAGTTTTGATGATTATCAATTAAATGGGCTTTTAGTGCTCAGCAAATGGACAAAGAAAATATTTTTTTTATTTTTCAAACAAGACATACTGTTTTTATAAAGGTTTTTTTTTTTTTCAAATAATAGCAAATCGAAAATTCTGTTTGGAGTGAAAAAAAAAACTAAAGTTTCTTTATATGCTTGTTATGTTTTAAGACGTTTGTGAGAACCTCAAACTTTGCAATAATTTTAATACTACGTACATATTGCTTTTCTTTAAAAAGAAAGATGCCTTAAAGCTGCCTAGTTTTGCTAACGTTAAAATTCCGTAATAAATTATGCTGTAATTTGTATATCGGATCTTAAATTCAATAAATTCTATTTAATTCGTAAATAGAAAAGTATAACTTAGTGATGCCTGTTCCACAATCGAATTAGATTCTATTCTAAGTTTTTCTATTAGCTTGCTGTTGTTAGCTTATTTTGGTCTCGGATTGCTATCATAAGTAGAATAATTGAAACCTGAATGATGCCTTATTTGGCTGTTGTCGAAAAACAGACACCAAATGGTGCTATCATTTTGCTATTGATACCTCATTTACGTTTTACTTTGCTATCCAAGAAACTAAATTCGATAGCTTAATGATGCCTTGTTTTGTTATCGCCCGAAAATGAATACCAAAATATGCTATCATTTTGGTGCCGATGCCTCAACTTGGTAACGTTTTGCTATCGATTCAGGCATCAAAGTCTGCTCGGGTAGGTACATACTTATTTTATAGTAGACCCCCAAAAATCCACGAAAGAAAGATGTCAATTCCATAGATTAATAGAACAAGTGGTGTTCTGTAGCGAGAATCGTGTGCCAAAAGATTGAGCTGTGCGAAAGATAACCAATTAAACTTGAACCAATTCAAAACTTTGTTTTAATGGTTTTTTTTACTTTTAGGAAAGTGACTATATCTGGTAACCTTGAGAAGGGACGGCAACTGCACAACATGGGCAAAAATCTGTCATTCCTTTGGCATGGGTATCTTACGTATTTTTCTTCCAACTGTGTTATACTTGTTATTTTTCCTCAGCTCAGCAGCAGTCCGAACATGGCCAGTAGTCGATTGGGTCGGTAAGCTGGGCATATTTCATGTTTTTTCCTCCACTTTTTATTTTGGTCAGTCTACTTACCCCTTACCTTCTTCCACCATGGACACATTCATTCTCATGGCGCAAATTTCTGCCATGCCGCAGATGATGATGATGATTGCACTTCTGGCGTATCGTTCCTTGCCATTTTTGCTGCTGCACTTTTCAACTTATTTGCAGCCGAGAACCCCCGCTCGTTTTCCTCCCCCTTTTTTCTCGCGGTTATTCTCAAGACACCACCGCGACCGCACAGTCCTTCTTGTATACGAGCAAAACGAGCCAAACACGACATGAACGCAACTTTTTACATAATTTGCGATCTGTTTCTGCTGATTGGATCGTGCCGAGGTACAAAGTAATGCAGCAGAACGAGGCCGCGGGAATTCCGCGCGGAAAGCCATCTGCGGAATGAAGGAACCCAGGGCAAGTCAATGGGAAGGAGGATGGTTAATGTCGGTAATGGTGAGTGGTAAAAACAATCTTGGCAAATTGTAAAATTAAGCCGAAGGCGTTTCATGGTAGGTTGTCCTCGGCATCTTGATTGGAATGGAATGGGAATACCTAACTGCAGAACTGCATCATGAAGCAAAAAGAGCGAACTGCCTCGGGGAGGAAAACTAGAAGGAAGCTGGCCCTATCGATCGAGTGGGCTTTTATGGTCGGTAATTGTGTAATTTTTATTAACATTAAAACTGAAGCATAATTGAAATAATCAGGCGTGCTTGCGGGAAGATTATCTGGAACTGATTGATTATGTGGAATGGTTTCAACTGGATCAAACCTCCCTCCTGATCAAATGATGAAGCAACAGTGATTCAGGATTAGATTGAGAATTTTTTTTGTCAAACCGTTATTCGGTTTAATTTATGCCGTCACGCTTTGGAGAATTTTTATTTCTAGTGGTTTCGAATCATTCGTGATGACATTTCTAGCCATCCTTATAGTGTTCATTAAAGTAGTCACCTCAAGATGCAAAAAAAAACCAGTCGTTATTTAACGAAATGCAAACAAATTTCCTCCATATGTGTTCAACTGCATGTCATATAGGCATAGCGTCCAAATCTGCAATCGGTATAATTTCGGTTGGCCCAGTGTCCTCAATATGTCCACTCTGGCTGTTGGCAATGGGCCAAATTGCTCTGCACCTCACCGACGCAATCGATGAGCCGCGAATTTCTCACAACTTTTACGGATGAAATCATGCTTCGCAAATGTAGCTATGAATTGCAACGAAGCGGTAAATGACATTTCACAACTTGGCCCGAATGGAACATTCACGTTGGTCCCGCAGCCAGTTTCTGAAATGATTTCCTCACTGAAATTCAATGGAGTTGGAGAAAATAAATTTGTTTTCTTTTCTATGTTACACACTGTTTTTAAATCGAACCACAACTAATAATGTATCTACCAACAAAAATATCAACGAGCATCTTCCAAGCGAGCACTTTTTCTATTTAATTTTGTAATTTTTGATTCCATTCACGGAAATGGGAAAAAAGATCTTTTGCTTTTCAATTTTTTCTAGAATACATTCTTCCGTAAACAACTTTTTCAGTTTATGAACTATTTAAAAAAGATATTTATGAAGCACTTGTAACAGCATCAAATCCAAGCAAATCATATTTTTTTTTAAATTTAAAACTATTCTTGTTCATAACAATCAATATCCATGATTAAACTTCTACATTTTCTTAAGAACGATAGAACTCGAAGATTTTTATGAACTATAAGAACATTGAGTGCGCTCTGCGGTAGGCGCTATTTGAAAAAAGTGAATAATGAGTGATGGGGAATAGCTAAATTAATAAAAAGAAGCAATCAGAAAAATAAAATTTAGATAGCCCCATATGAAATTATCCTGATTGATTTTGTGGTGCTAGTCTGGCCAAGGTTGTAAAGCGGATTATTTTGGATCATGAGGTCGGCTGTAAGTAACGGGTTCAAGTCCTGTTATCAGTCGACGGGTAAGATGTATTTTTCTCGTATAAATGTATAAATTAGAATGATCAATCAGCTGCCAGCTGGCCAGGTATATACACGGATGCCGGAATACCTGTAGTAAATGTAGAACATTGAACATGTTACACATTTTTAACTGGTTGTGCACTTGATTGATTCATTCCCCCAAAATATACTTACATAAACACGTTAAACACTCATTTCATAACAGATTACACGCAGCCATGGTTTCGGGTACAGTGTTCACTGCATTGGAGATGAGTCGGTCAAGTTGTATTATCTAAAGAATGCATGTGAGCACATACTTTGATCAAACTGCGGTGAATCCGTGCACCCATGGTGGATTATCATACATACATACATACATACATAAGAACATTGAGTGCGCTCTGACTTTTGTACGATTACTGTACATATCTAAAACTCTACGTTCTCAAGTATAAACCATTTTAAATACACACTTGAAATGCAAACTGATATTACTTTACTTATCAAGTTTATTTGCGTTACAAGAACTGCTAAATCTTTTTTTTTTTTTGTTTCGATTATAGTCGTTTTACCATCTTTATGGCATTCGCGACTTTATCAACGTTACAGTTGGCGGATCGTTATTGAGAAACTATCCGGTACAACTGTGTTCGATGTTTACTCTTGGGCTCGAACTCGCGAACTGCTAAATCATAAAGTGCAGGAACCACCACTTGTTTCGCTTCCTTCATTTCGTTTTCCGATGAGTCATCTCCTACGTCAAATCATAATCTCAAATTAAAACACAATTTTCCTCTCAAATTAAACACAATTTAACTCTCAAATAAACAACACAAATGCAAGGCTTAACCATTGCGGGCTGGTGGTTCTACCAAGAATATTATAATCTCAAATTTATAACATATTCGCCTTATTAGGCGATCGAATCCCTCTGATGCCCTAATGGGCTGTCTGTTGGTTTTTGACCTATATTACTCTCAAATACAAAACACAATAGCCCTTTTCGGCGGTCGGATCCCTCTTTGCCCTAATGGGCAGTCGTACACCGCTAATGCCCAGGCGGGCGGTCGAATCCCTCTTGCCCATACGGCTTTGAATGACCAGTGCTGGGTTTTCCTAAAGCACTGGCCCCATTTCTCCCTCCCTCACTGAGGGGAAATGCAAAAAACACACTGGCATAGATCGCCAATGTGGAGTCCCGGTATTAAACCTTTTAGGGGTTATCTTCCAGGCTCTCGCACAGTTGACCTGATAGCTGCCTAGACTCTGGAGGGTCAGTTTTGCTAGCGATGTTTCAACATCTTTCGTTGAGTTTGGCTCTCATATGGTGTCTGTATGGTGGGAGCGTAAAGACGATTAATATCAAGATACCACACTCGAGATCGTGGCTGTGGCCGGAGCTCGATTTTTTTCGTGCATGTGCCAAATTTAGCACTACTGTATCGTACGACACGTCGAGGCTGAATTATTTATACCGTCCATGACTACACTTGCAAAACTGGTTGGAGCTCTTCGGTTTACTGATAACACTAGTTTACAGCATTTTTGAACTCAGTAAACTGAAGGTCATTTCCAATGTAAAATTGGGCGCTGAATCCGAAAATGAAATTCAAAAAAATCTCAGTAGAACCGTTTTTGAGTTATGCTTTAAATATGAAATTTCGAAAAAATTAAAAAAGTTCTTGTACTTAGATTAAAATATCTCGGACGGCATAACAGTAATTTGAAATCTCTCTTTTGCATATTGAAGGTGAATAAATTATCTATCGATCATCTGAACAATGTTTTTGCGTTTGACCAACAGTATGGCTGATATTAGTGACTTTATGAGAAAAAAATTATAAAAAACGCATTTTTTTAGAGAAAATTTTGTTTCAACGAAAGTTTTAGACTCGATGGTTGCATTTAAAAAATCTGATTTTCTTTTGCGCATGAATATCAATTTAAAACAAAGATTTTAAGTGGTTATTTATCAAAATCGGTTGAAAATTGAAGAAGTTATGGCTACTTTACCATAACTGAAATTTTTGGAGTTTTTAATAATTTAACGAATCGCAGTACACTTATCATAGTATAGGAAGAATGGAACATGATAAATCTCACTCGCTCTAAGTCAAAACTATTTATTAGCTTACCAGAAGGTCACATGCCAAGTTTCAGGAAGATCTGACCATAGGGAGGGGTTGCTTAAGTCTTAAACGAGAATAAAATTTTGAGGTATTTTGCCCGGAAGGAACGAAAAATACTGGTTTTTCATCAATAACTTTTTTCATAACTAGCTGATTGTTTTTTATGGTTGATTTTCTTAAAGCCTAAGTTGAGACAAATATTTCACCCAAAGACTGTAACTCGATTGGATTAGAAACAGAAAAGTTATTGCGGTTCAAAGATTGTATTTTGGTCGAAAATTGTCGTATAAAACGCAATGCGTAAAAAGTACTCATTGCGTATTGGACAAAATTTGCGGCCTTTGAACCGCAATAACTTTTCTGTTTCTAATCCAATCGAGTTACAGTCTTTGGGTGAAATATTTGTCTCAACTTAGGCTTTAAGAAAATCAACCATAAAAAACAATCAGCTAGTGATGAAAAAAGTTATTGATGGAAAACCAGTATTTTTCGTTCTTTCCGGGCAAAATACCTCAAAATTTTATTCTCGTTTGAGACTTAAGCAACCCCTCCCTATGGTCAGATCTTCCTGAAATTTGGCATGTGACCTTCTGTTAAGCTAATAAATAGTTTTGACTTAGAGCGAGTGAGATGTATCATGTTCCATTCTTCCTATACTATGATAAGTGTACTGCGATTCGTTAAATTATTAAAAACTCCAAAAATTTCAGTTATGGTAAAGTAGCCATAACTTCTTCAATTTTCAACCGATTTTGATAAATAACCACTTAAAATCTTTGTTTTAAATTGATATTCATGCGCAAAAGAAAATCAGATTTTTTAAATGCTACCATCGAGTCTAAAACTTTCGTTGAAACAAAATTTTCTCTAAAAAAATGCGTTTTTTATAATTTTTCTTCTCATAAAGTCACTAATATCAAAAATACTGTTGGTCAAACGCAAAAACGGTGTTCAGATGATCGATAGCTAATTTATTCACCTTCAATATGCAAAAGAGGGATTTCAAATTACTGTTATGCCGTCCGAGATATTTTAATCTAAGTACAAGAACTTTTTTAATTTTTTCGAAATTTCATATTTGGAGCATAACTCAAAAACGGTTCTACTGAGATTTTTTTGAATTTCATTTTCGGATTCAGCGCCCGATTTTACATTAAAAATGTTGGTCAGTTAATCAAGTTCATGATTTTTTTTAAATTTTGTAAACTAGTGTAATCTTTCATTAACACTACTTCTCCTCGGGCAGACCTTGATGTGATCCGATGATCCACAAACAAAACATTTGTTCCGAATTGCATCATAATAAATTTTTGATTTGATGTTCTGTATGTACATCATCGATGGAATTTCTGACAACACTTCCATATGGATTCCTCTAACCCTGTTCAATATTGGTTACCCCGACTCGATCGGACACCGTTCTCGAACTAATTGTTGTATATTTCCAAATTTGGGCATGACCATAGTAATTTGGCTATCTTTAACTTCCGGTGGCAGCCCAAAAATTTGAATATATTTCAACATCCGGTTTGCCTGCGACACACTTACGTTTATCATACTTCCGTCAGCGTAGATAAAAGAAGTTTGGGTACCTAGCTGAGCCAGAGCACTATTCATGAAAGTTTGCTGTTGAAATCGCACAAAAATGCTGTAATCTTCTCGGTACATAGCACTCAAAATATCACAACTCCATCCCAATTTTTTAAAGAACTCAAAAATTTCAGAGTTCGTAGGGTTTCTGGTTTGTTCTCCGAACCCAATATTTATATTATTTTCACGTTGAAGGTCCATTGTTTCCAGATGTCGTCGTTTCACAGAACCAAAACTATTACATACAAACTGAAACAAGTTTCCGAAAAATAAATCCTAATGCGCTTAACCGAGCAGTCAAAAATTACGTCTGATCGGCATCGCGTTTTAAGATGAACTGAGTTCAGTGTCATTATTATAAGGAAAACTTTTGATTTTAGCGATTTGAACTACTCATAACATATGAAAAGTTTTAGGATCTTTTTAAAATAAATTTTAACTAAAATTAATCATAGATATTTTTAAGCATTTGCAAAATGAGATGCTTGAAGACTGTTAAGAGTTGTTAATGGAACTACGATCTTCGATATCCGATGGTTAGAAAGTTTCTTCAGTGATATTAGAAATAGTTACACTCTTTTTATTGCATTTTCTCGTTTTCATACATTGTTCCTCTGAAACTAGAATTGCAAGGCAAAATCCCAATTCTTAATTGTATGGATCAGATTCTAAATAACCATTTTTTGTTAGCCAGTTCAGTAATTATCAATGATTGATTTCACTCAAAACCCAGAAATTTAAAATTCCAAAACGCAATATCACCAAAAATAGAATTTTTTAACAGAATCTTCAAAATCAGTTTTAAAAACAAAGTCGCCAAAACTGCTGGTCCCTGTTGAAGTCCTTATAATTTATTGGTCCGTTGTTTACAGATACAGACAAAAAATATCATGTTTTATAGTAATTTGAATTTGATTAATTAGTTTCTGAAGTTTCAGAATTTTTTGTCTATTTCAAAGTCTCTTTGATACGGTCGGCTCTCAATTTTCCGATAGTAAAAAACGTCTTTGTAATAACATTTTTAAGGTTTTTAAAAATGAACTTCCTCAGCAGTGGTAAATCAGACCGCTCAATTAGTAGGGCACGTTTTGAGAAATTAGAGTAAATAAGGAAGAATCATATTTTTTAACTGCCCAAGCCAAAGTTTAAAGTGAAATAACTTTCACTTTGAAGAATATGAACTATACATATTTTTCCTAAGATAAATGAAAATCAATGCTGAATCAAAGCAATCGAAAAATTCCCTTTAATTCAACCCAGTGTTCAGAATGTCACTCATTTTCAATGAATGTTTCTGATTGCACTTCGCACCTGAACGTACAACGGTCGGGTTTCGTTATTGATTACTACTGGACCTACCCGATCATCGATCGTTCAATTCATCGCTAAAATACAGATCACCTCGTACGATGCTTGCTGTCAAAACAGTGTAGCACCATCATCAAATTGGAATCTCACCAATGCGCAATGCATATGGCGAATCATGTTGGTCTTCGATCAGGAGTGAATGGATCAGGCAGTGAGTGAGTGATACATGAAGCCGATCATTAGCGTATTTTGTTTGATTTGATACATAGCAAATTAATAAATTTATTTGTTGTTATAACGTTTTTGATCAAAATCAAATTGTAGTTGTGTTTGTGAGGGAAAGATGTTCACTTTCGCCGTGTTTTTCAATTTTTACAAGTTCTCTCATTAAACTGTCGTCCGTAACGTTAAAACTACTGAGAATTTATGGTGTCCTTCACAACTGTTTGATTTTTTTCGTCCTGCAAAAAATAATTTTGAATTTCATATAAGTCAGGCAGATACTGAGTGAGCTACATTCAGAATGGATCAGTTTGTATCTCCCTCATCTCCGATATGCGATGTTTGCTAAACCGATGATTCTGAATGATGCGACTCGGTTTGCATAGCTGATAGGAGCGCTGATCGAGATTGCATACCAGCCAGGCGAAACAGTTTCGAGAGGCGCTATCCCATTATACAATCAGAATGTTTCCAACAGGAAACGCATCCTGAGTGTTTGTTTTGATTGATTTTCGGAACCCTGATTCAACCACGGTAAAATAAGAGTTCAGGTACCGGTTTTTCGGTAGCAACTTAGTATATTCTTCAGTGAGCTTCAGTTCTGAACTGAACTTTCAACCAAGTAGGCTCACAACCTGCGTCATTAGTCGTCCTGGCCGTTGGAAGCGATGGGGTTCTCCAGATTGCAGCTACAGGCAAGTACCCTCTTACGACGAGAACATCTTCTTCGCGTAGTCAGTTTCCGCTTCACGACAGATGTACCCAGCTAAACACTCCTGACCTCGGAAATCCGGCGTTTTCTACCGGGCCTCCAGCACCGGGACTCAACGAACTAGAAACTACGGAGACCTCGGAGCCCTTCGACTCAGTCGCGCTGTTTCATGCCAGCGTCAACAGTCGTCCCAGCCCTGAGTTCATCTGTGGCGAAGGGGTTCTCCAGCCTGCGCTGTCGGGCAAGTATGATATCATAGACAGTTCTTCTCCGCGTGATGAAATCTGCCTTTCCAGCGATCTTCGTTCCGGTACTGCATCTGAATCGGACAACTCTATCAGCATTTTCTATCAGAACATAGGTGGTGTTAATTCCTGCCTGCTTGCTACGACATCATTGCCTTCACCGAAACATGGCTTAATGACCGTACCCTCTCCAGTCAGATTGTTGACCCAGGTTATGGAGTGTTTCGTTGGAATCGTAGCTCCTTAACATCGAAAAATCTACTGGTGGTGGAGTGTTACTTGCCGTTAGATCTAAACTCCCGACTTTGCTTATCGAAGACGTTTATGTAGCGGTCGCACCACTTAAAAATTTAAATTAGTCAAAACCCAAAGACTAGCTTTCGGTTTCGCTTTCGGTATGCAATACAGCATTGATCGGTTCTGTGTCTTCATCGATTTCAATCGAAAGAGGAAAGTCTGGCTTTTCACTTGAAGGTGGAATTGCATAAAGCTTCTCGAAAGGATTAGGAAAGATGCATCAAGACCCGAATAACGGGCGACAAAACGAGCGGCGATCGTAAATTGCTATAATCCCGAAGACATTGAATAGATTTTCGGGATTAACGTATATCCAGTATCCACCAAGGGTCAACGCCCGAAGTCATCTTCCCTGATCTGAGTCTGCACGCTGCAAGATCATTTAGATCTGGATTGCAAACGTGAGTGGAAGTGCGCTTCTGTACTGCGATTCGTTTGATCACCTTTCTTTTGAAGGTATGAAATGTGATGTTGTCCTGAAATATGAAGTGCTAAATTTCTTTTATTTTCTAATGTAGCCCCGCTTTAAGGCTACAAGATGCTAGTTAGGGTAGAAAATGCGTGCTTATAAAGGTTTAGCAAGGTAAAGTCGTGCATATACCGCAGTGCCCGTGCATGTGCTAATGCTGTTGCCGTAAAGGCAACTTTTACTTTCACCCAACAGCCACTTCCCGTCACGGCTGCCGCTACTGTTTATTCGGAAAATTGAAACTAATCCGAAATATTTATAAAACCCTGGAAACCAAAATCATCCGAAATTGAATGATTTCGCATATTGAATTTTAAAATGCATTTCAACTAAGATTCGAATCGTAAACTCGAGCTGTAAGAGAATATTACAGCACTCAATTATGTACATAATTTGAACTATATTTTAATCCATGCTGAAGCCAATCCTACAGCCACATAATATGTTGCAACATAAAATTTGATCCAAAACCCATTCGAAAATCGTAAGCTTACGTCACGCGATGCGTGGACGGACACTATTATATCATCGGAGTTGAACCATCCAGCGAACGTCGTTCTCAGCACCCTAACAACGAAACTTAGCACTGCACGGTATTCAATTGGAATATAGATAGGTTGAAAACGCAAGCACTGAATGAACAGCTAGAGAGAGTAGGAAGGAATAATGTATTGGTACAAGTAAAACAAGAATTGACTATCAAATACACTTTGAAATGAACCGAATTTTCCTACATGGACACCTTTGTACAAATTAATAGAAATATATAGATCTAGCTTAGCATGAATACATTATAATTTTGAATTCTACCCAAAAGATTTGAGTTTCTCTGTATTTTGGAATCCCATCGCTACGCGTTCCGAATTAAAGTCCCCGATGTTTGAAGCATCGTTAGCCAGTTCCACAATCGTTTGCCTTTTGGGGATAAATGAAATTGTAGTCTTATGATGATAAATTCAGGCATGGGTGATCTCGTACCGAGAAGCTCATTGAATGTCTTCTAGGTTTTGGTAATTTTCGGGAGTGTGTCCGAGAATTTTCTCGAGTTTTTCGCTTTCGCGAATTCGCAAGTCGAACTGTATCGATCCTCCATCCTTCGGGAAGACGTTATGGACTCGCCTTGAAGTGAGTCTCAGCTGGGCATTTTAACCTTGGTGTGCTGTCCCTCTTCGAGGGTGGCGCATAAGCAGCACGCTTGCACCGGATCGATCAGTGCTGGCTACATTTTCTGGGACGATCTGGAGCTTCTTTGGACCCGCATTGATCTCGGAAATCCGAAACTCTATCAAAGTGGCTTTCTGTTTACAGATCCTGTGCGTTCTTCGTTCTCGGCATCTTCTAGTGCAGGCATGTCAAACTGGGGGTTCGCGGGCCGCATGCGGCCCGCGGGCTTGGTCAATGCGGCCCGCGTAGCCTACACAGAAGTACGCTTGCTTTCCTGCCACAAAATATTAAAAAGATTTTTTTTTTGCTACGAGAGGAAATAATATTATTTTTGGAAATGAAAGGTTTTTAATGCGGCCCGCACACCTCAACGAGTTTGACATGCCTGTTCTAGTGTATACTTAGACGCCCTGAGTACAGCGACTTTACATCAGATAAATAATATCGAAAATAAAAACGGACGTATCCTCGACCTCTGTTTCGTTAACGAATGTTTCAGGATTCCGACTGATGTCAAAGCTGTTCCACAGCACCCAGCCTTAGTGGTCTCTCTCGATGCCGTAAGGATATATGCTCCCTAGAAGAGAACGGCATCCTTCTATCAAGATTTCAAGAACGTGGATTTTGAAGCTATCTCTCTCGTCCTTGAGTCCATCGAATGGGAGGTTGAGCTCGATCCTTCTGATCCAAACGCAGCTGCTGAGACATTTTCGAACATTCTCAACTACATTAATGACCACCATGTTCCGAACAGATCCCGGCAACGTTACACGATTTATCTATGTATCGTGTGACCAACATCTTTTAAATAAGTCTTGGTGAATCTCGTTTTTAAGCTTTTTTTCCTCAGATTAAAGCTTTTTTTTTTGCCTTGAGAGCCTAGGAGATGAAAGCACAAATCTGAAAAAAAGCTTAAATCTGTCAAAAAAGGGGAAATCTGAGAGGAAATCTGAGAGATGTGCTCCACACGGTTTGTATAACATTGCCGGGATGTGGTTCCAAAACGTAGGGTGGCTTCAAATCCGCGGGCTCCCTGGGTCACTAAAGAATTGCGGCGACTGAAGACGGCCAAAAAACGTGCACTCCGAAACTACAACAAGCCCAAATCCCCTTACACGAAGGCAGAATACTGCGAACTAAACTCTGCTTATATAAAAGTCAGTAAGCGTTGCTACCTAAATTATCTAAACCGGTTACAAAGGAATTTCAAGACCAGTCCGAAATCTTTTTGGAAGCACTTAAAAAATCAACGGAAAGAACCAGGGCTTCCGTCCTACATGTTCCTTGACAGCGACACAACGAATTCTGACCCAGAAGTTTGTGAACTTTTTGCTTAGAAATTTTCTAGTATTTTCTAAACTAGGGAAATTTCCTTGAAGCAACTGGCAATGCAGCCATCCTAAAAGCAACAGCTAAGCTAAGAAATTAATCTTCTACGGACCCGGACGGTATATCAGCTACTTTTTTGAAGCGTTTTATGCCATCTTTTTTGACACTTATCAGGCGCATCTTTCAATCATCGCTGGACTGCGCAATCCAGGAATCAGCAATGTGGAAAGAAGATCACATGTTTCCTGTCCACAAAAAAGGAGATAAGAGAGACGCGACCAACTACCGCGGAATCTCCGCTCTATGCGTGGTCGCCAAACTGTCTCTCTGTGGCGTTCGCTAAGGTGAACCACGGTATTGTAATCGCAAACCTCGAACGTTTAGGCTCGAACGTTCTGTGGTTCCCTACTGGATTGGTTCCGGAGCTACTTAACACGTTCATTTTGTTTGTTTTGCTTGCCGGGCCCAAAGAAAATCTCAGAGCAAGAAAGCAACCAGGGAGAACTCCAGTATTTGTAACGTGTGGCTAAACTGAGCGGCTAGCTTGAATGACAGAGCGTCACATGCTTTTTGACGGGGCCTCCCAGGAAATACACCCGTCACCCGAATATGGGTGCCATGGCGACGAACGTGTTAATGGGACGAAAGTTATCCGTTCGTATTGGTGAACACTTTTCTAGGCAGTTCGTTACCTCTTCAGAGTGCCCTAAGGAAGTCATTTGGGACCAATCATTTTCGTGATCTATTTTAATGATGTACTCTCGCTTCTGACCTGAAACATTTTCAAACCATAAACGGCCAAGACGACGTCAACTTCCTGCAACAGTAATTCACCGCTTTTGCTCACTGGTGTGACATCAATTGCTTGCCCTTGAACCACAGTAATACTGTTATACTGTTTTAAAGGGCGAACACGAAATTATTGCGACACATTGCTACCGGGCATAACTTTTATACCATTGAGTAAAAATCAACCAAATTTTGCACACTTTCTCATTGATGTGTATTGTTTACATGCTGTCAAACTCGAACTCGTGTTTTGCGATTCAACGAAAATGGAGGTGAACCAACGCGAGCCGAGAGTACAAATTCCTTCCAAACACCTGGAATTTTCTGACCTGTGACACCGGCAGTTCGGGAAAATGTTCAACATTCACCATTCAACCGTTTTCAAAGTGTTGAAACGGTTCCAGGAGCGGTTGACGTTAGTCCACGGCAAAGGAGCTGGAAGAAAACCGGGGCCGGAGAGCGAAAAGACGAAGGGAAAGGCGAAGCGGATGATTAAAGCAAATCCCAACCTCTCAAGCCGTGATATTGCTAAAAAGATCGGCATGTCGCAGAGCTACGTCCAGAATGCAAAGAAGAGAGCTGAACTACATACATACAAGGTACAGCACTTCCCAAACCATGAAAACCGCGATGAGCGGCAACAACCGACGTCTAAAACTCGGGCACGGAAGATCTACGAAAAGATGTTGACAAAATATAACTGCTGAGTGATGGACGACGAAACGTATACAAAAGTCGATTTTAAGCAAAATCCGGAGTTGGAGTTTTTCACCGTCAAGAGCAAGTTCGATGTGGACGACAAATTTAAGAAGCAGAAAATGTCGAAGGTCGCCTTCAAATATCTCGTTTGGCAGTCTATCTGCTCTTGCGGACACGACGAATCTCCGCTATTTTGGCCAGATTTGGCATGATGCCTACCTACCTACCTACCTACCTACCTAAGGGTCCAGCGCCGATTGACCGGCGCATAGGGCTGAGATAAAAGATCTCCACTGCTGGCGATCCGGAGTCAGCGTCTTCACTTGCTGCCAGCCAAGGTTCTCGTCAACTGTGCGGATTTTAGCGGCTAGACTTCGCCGCCACGAGCTTTTGGGCCTGCCTCTTCTTTGATGCCCATCTGGATTCCAGTCAAGCGCCTCTCTGCAAATCTCGTTTTCATCTCTTCGCAGCGTGTGCCCAATCCATCTCCACTTACGTTCCCGAATCTCGATTTCTAGCGCCTTTTGATGACACCGGCGATGAAGTTCAACGTTTGAGATCCAGTTGCCAGGCCACCAAGCGCGGATGGTGTTCCGCAGGCAGCGATTCACAAAAACTTGCAGTTTTCGCGTCGTCACCGCATATGTGCACCAAGTTTCACACCCGTACAGCAATACAGATTTGACGTTTGAGTTGAAGATTCGGATCTTAGTTCGAAGAGAGATCTGGCGTGACCGCCAGATGTTTCGGAGACTCGCAAACGCAAATCGGGCTTTTCTGATCCGGGTTTCGATGTCCTTCTTGGTACCACCATCAGGCGTAATCTGGCTACCAAGATACTGGAAGCACTCCACTGCCTCAATCTGTTGTCCAGCTACCACGAAATTGGAACAATTCGATGCCACTATTCTAAAAATATCCTGAAGTGGTATGAGGCCAATTCTGTCCATTTTGTTCCAAAGGACATGAACCCGCCAAACTGTCCGGAGCTGCGCTTGGTGGGGCAGTACTGGGCAATAATGAAGCAGGAACTTCGGAAGAGCAAGTAAACAGTCAAAGACGAGAAGGATATGTTGAGAAAATGGAAGAAAAAACTGAGAAACTGGTACCGGATGACACTGTAATGACTTTGATGGAGGGCGCATCAAGCGAAAATGCGTCCAATTCTTTACTCAAGGCTCCATCGATTAACTTTTCTTACGATTTTTTAAGTTGTTTTAAACTACCTTGAAATTTTGGTTTGATTCTAAACATTATAAGAAAATTGGCATGCCATTTTCGGTGTCGCAATAATTTAGTGTTCACCCTTTATGATAATATTATATTGAAAATTACATTTTTAATGAATTTTTTTATTTATTTCAAGCAAATCATACTTTTTATAGGAATTTTAGTTCTGGTTCCAATGGAAAGTATCAGTTCAGTACTAACATAGGAAAGTTGGAAAAATTGATCATCCATATCTTTGCAAATCTTACAATAAAGGCGAGATCCATGTTGAAAATTCTCACTGAATCATGCAGATATCATCATGAACTATAAATAAATGTCCTGAAAGATATAAACCTCGCCTGAAGTTATGAGAAAAACACTATTAATAACAAACCACCGTTTGAAGGGTCCAAAGAAGGGCAATTAACCCTAGAAAGTTGGTTTAAAAATGTTTTTTCTTATGAACAGAGCTCTCCAATTCGATTGGATGTACTCTTCATTTTACACTTTGTGCTCAATCTGCTCAATTTCAAAAATAACAAACTGCAGCCCTGGATATTGGAAATAAATCCGTTATTTATTCAACTACCCAACGCTGACATCAACGAGTTACTGTATGTAAAACATTACCTAACTTAAAGACAAAAATGTTCCCAACAGCTCTACAGTTAAACTGCGCTCGCCCACGCACACCTACTTGTTTCTACAACATTGCCACCACCACCAAATCTGCACCGGAAAGACGTCCGCGACCAACCGCCAGTTGAAGCTACTGCTTTCCGCGCGTCCTCGTGGGACTTCTGCTGCTGGTCAGGGATATTTTATTTGCAATGCTGCGAAACTGAAGCTGCACTCCCAAGAGGGAAAAATGAAGCGGAGGAAAAACGGGCAAATGTTTGAAATTGTAAAAATGGCGAGGGGGACTCTCTCTACCTCCCATGTGCTCCCAACAACCCTGTCCGAATCCCCGTTGAACGACATGGGAAATTTGTGGAAGTGGAAAATTGGATGACAGAGCGTAGCGATGGCATTCCGGTAGCATTGTTATAGATTCCCAACTTTGTAAGGTTGGGTGGATCAGAACACAGGAAAAACTGAAAAATGCCAAGTGGAGTGGGGAGGGGCTGTTTTCAAGGTATATATTCTAGCGTGTTGTTGAAGGTAAAGTGTGAGGTGAAGAGCTTCCATTTTTGCTTTTCTCGACTTCGGTACTTTAGGTTGGTTATGGGTTATTTTGCGCTGGAAGTTGAAAATTGAAGCCACTTCTCTGCGGCACTTCTTCCTCTTTGGGTTTTGGGATGCTTGAAGATTTGCTCCTCCAAGACACGGTGTTAACTGAACGTGCTCGGTAAGACTAAGTCTAGGGATTGGGGGGAATTGAGGGGTTTGGTTGCTCCCAACCAGTCAGTGAAGGTGTAATAGGTTGGGTAAATTTTAATCTCTCATTTCTTGTTTTTCACAGCTTCGTGTTTTTCCTTTTTCCCTCCGTTTTAATTGAGAGCAACTTGAGTGTGCAGACGAGTGGAAGTTTTTAATTTGAAGAAACTCGACACCATCTCGCCACCATCTCGCCACCGACCGACAACTCAGAGTTGTTGGTTGGAACCAACTCTCTGGCTCGCTGGCTCAACGCTCCTTTCGGTTGTAATTTGAGGAGCAGTGCTGAGGAGCGTGTGTATGTTTTACGGTAGTTACAACTCGCCCCAACTCAGAAAAAAAAAAAATGAAGGAAAAAATGTTGGTCCCATGGAGACATCCGCTACCGTAAAACGAGTGTGGGTGAGCAAGTAGAAGAGGAAAAGGGAGGATGAAAGAGACTAATTCTCAAGTGGATTTGTCGTAAATGACAGCTCCCCATAGAAGCAGCAGCGTTAAGAGAAAAGCTAACGAGGGCGCCACCGACACTCGTTCAGCTTCGAATAATTTACGCCATATCAAACATCATCGTTTTTGCTGAAAGCCCTCTGCAAAGACAGATTTACTTACTTGCAGCTGGAAATGTGGAAGGGTGCTCAAATCCGTGTGATTTCTCCAGCTAGTCAAAAGTTGTGGTAGTGATTTTTGAAATGTAATCCTATCAAGATCAACATTTCCATTGCTAGGCTTTTATGATTCAATTACATTGCAACGAGGAGAAGGGTGCTTCTGCTCTTTCGAGTTTCTCGACGAAAAAAATGTGTTTAAATCCTAAAAATTGGGAGAGCAACTTGAATTAAATTAAAAAAAAAACTACCGATAAACGATTTGAGAGGACAGTTTGGTGTTCAAGCAGATTGAGAGGACAGCTTGAAAAAGATGAAAAAAGTCACCTATAAGCGAGTTGAGAGGACAGTTTGGTGATCAAGTGGGTTAAGAGGACAGGTTTAAATAGATAAAAAACTTACCGATAAGCGAGTTGAGAGAACAGCTTGGTGATCAAGCGGGTTGAGAGGACAGCTTGAACTTAATTTACAAAAAGTCACCGATAAACGAGTTGAGAGGACAGCTTGAAATAGACGAAAAAAATCACCGATGAAGACAGCTTGATGATCAAGCGGATTGGGAGAACAGCTTGTAACAAATTTTAAAAAAGTCACCTGTAAGCGAGTTTAGAGGACAGCTTGATGATCAAGTGGATTGGGAGAACAGCTTGAAATAAATTTACAAAAAGTTAACGATAAACGAGTTGATAAGACAGCTTGAAACGATTGGAAAAAAATACCGATAAACGAGTTGAAAGCAGAGCTTATTTATTAATCATGTTGATAGGACAGCTCGAAATAGATGAAAAAATCGCCGATAAGCGAGATGAGATGACAATCAAGCGTGTTGAAAAGACAGCTTGAAACAAACGGAAAAACATCTTAAAGCAAGTTTAGAGGACAGCTTGGTGAGAAAGAAAACTCAATCGGTTATTGTTATTATGTTATAATAATAAAAAACTTTTTAATCAATTGAACTCCATCACAATCATTCTGCCAAATAGAGACATGATTTGCTTTCCTTAGTTATTGCTAACGAAAATATTTTTTAGGACTTTCTGGTTTATTAACTGTTTTGTGAGAAAAATCCTTCTTTGCTCAAACCGTTGATACGATTTGTCATCACTTCCATTAAAAGGTTTCAATCCCAGCGATAAATTTTAGTAAAAATAATTTATTTTTAAGAAATGACTATTTTCTCAGCTTTGGACGTAGAATTGTATTTAAAATTTATTTACTTTGATTCCATTTTTCTTGGAGTATTTACAAGAAGTTTTCCACAAATTAAGTTAGTCCTCAAAACCCCGCCTTTTTTCTTACAAACGGCAAAAAAAAAGATTTTATTTGATACGAGAGAATTGTCTTGAGATGTTGAGCAAGGTTGTCAAAATCGCAGAAAAAATCCACAATTTTACATTTTTTTGACAAATTTAGTAAAAGTTATGTACATTATAGAATCTAGATTTTTTTTAACAGATTTTACGGATGTTGTTAATTTAAAATACAGTAGTTTTCCGATTTTATCAAAGTCAAAAAAAATTCTTCGTGAATTTGGCGAAATCTTCACACCTTTGAATTACTAAAAAAATTATGTTTTCTAAAAATACTTGGAAATTTAATCAACTTAGACTTTTAAAGTGTGTTTCTCGAAATTTGCTAATCCTTTGTTTATCATACGTAAAAAAACAGAAATCTTAGTCCTTTTCACATATTTTAA
This sequence comes from Uranotaenia lowii, assembly GCF_029784155.1. Lineage (NCBI taxonomy): Eukaryota > Metazoa > Arthropoda > Insecta > Diptera > Culicidae > Uranotaenia > Uranotaenia lowii. The sequence goes on from NC_073692.1 coordinate 364,883,135, forward strand.
GGCAAAGCTAGTAGAAGTTCATTTTGATCTTTCAAAATTATCCTTTCAGACAATACTAAAGGCTGTCAAATCAAGATTGCGCACGCCACCCTTTCAAATAACAAATCCAACAAAAAAAAAAAAAAAAGTGAAATTTATCGTTTTTCAAAAACGCTGAAATTCATCCACATTTTTATATGGTTCGCTTAACCAAAAAAATTTACTTTTTAGAGCGGCTAACCAAGCACAAATAACAACACTTGTATTAGCGTGACGTTAAAATACTTATGTCGATTATTACAAATGTTTTTAAAATCCAAATGGCGATTTTAAACACTATACAGCTAAAATAAGCAGTTCAATGGCATTTTCACACAGATCAGAACACAGATTTCAGAAATCTTCACAGATTTAACAGAATTTTAAAATTTTGGACATTTTCTTTCGAAATTTCATTCTTTACGTCAAAACAATTTTTTAATTATTATCTTTGAATTGAAAAAATATGATAAAATTGGTAATGTTAGTTGATTTTTCTTAAGTAAAATGTGAAAAAGACGCAATTTGGCATGACTTTTGAATGAAATTAATAACAAAAAGCAAAACCGTCACAAAATTGTTGGTTAATATTACAGAAAATCAGTAGATTTTCTCGTTAAAACAAAAAAAAAAATTTGGAAACATTGCTGCAAATGTGGATTGCCAATCTTCAAGTGTAACGACTCAATTCTCAATGTTTTGAACAGTAGTTTTACAAAATTTCTGAAAAATGAAGCACGAATAATCGTGACAGACAGGATTGGTTGAACCACTGAATTACAAATAATTTTTTTTTCAAGAAATATTTAAAAATTTTTGTTGTCGACTTTAATTCAGTTGACGATGAGACTTCGTTGGAGACAGACGTCTTCTAGATACAAAGCAACAAGTAGTATAACCTCAAAAGAATCAGCATTTCGGTATATTGTTCTCTGACCACGTGTTCATAATGGCGGATGAATTGATGAAAAACACGTTGCCTCTAATCCATCTCTGGTTGAAATGGCCCGGTTTCTCAATGCGGATAGAACAAAGTTGGACTCTTTCTATAAAGTTGCAGAGGAGAAGTCTTTGTTTATAAAATTTAAGACAAATGCCGCGATGATGGACGCCATTTATCAGAACGCAGAGGTACTCAAATTTTTCAACTCCAAAGGGAATGTAGTGGAAGTGACTATGGGATTAGCAGAGTGTTTAACCAGATACGTAAGGATATTCAATTTACCTTCGGAAATCACCAATGAGAACATTGCTGCAGTCATGGATAAATACGTAAAAGTGAAAATAATGGTCAAAGAAAAACTGAAGGAATAAAATTTATTTCAAGTTTTCAATAAATTAGAAAAAAATTGACAAAAGCTTGTTTGCAATTATCTTGTATACAATCCACATGGCACAAAATCGAAAAATCGGAATAATTTAGATCGAAAATGTGAAAAAAATCGTGAACAACAGATGATACACTTCCCATCTTCTACAGCTTTGCTTTCGCTCTTTCAACTGTTCGAATTTGCGAAGAATCTATGAAATTTTTGTTTTAAATACTTTAAAATTTATTTATTATCCCTCCGGGATTTTTCGAAAAAGCGAAGTGACAAAAAATTAATTTGATAGGGGAGAATGAGGATACTTGATTCCTTCATTTGATCTCAAAACAGGAATGTCTTACAAATATCAAATGTTCAAGAAAAATTTGCCGAATAGAACAAAACAACAATGTTGTTATTACAACAACAAGTTTTAAAAATTTTGTTTTTCGAGTTATTGAATTTTGTTTGAAATTTTTTACAAAATGTGACTTTTTTATCACTTTAAAATGATCCTCACATGATAATATTAGAATTAAAAGATTATCCAATATGTCAATCGTAAAAGTATAATATGAATTTCATAGTGCCATATTTTCAAAGCAATAGTAAACTCTAAATTTCTTTAAGAAGAAGTTTTCCAAAATGTATGTTATGGGTATAATTGATTCCTAGAGTCCTTAAAGATATATTGTCTTCTGAATGGATCCTGATCATTGGTTATCATGAAATAACTAATATCGGTCTTCTAACTTATGTCTACCCAGTAATTACCTGATACAAAGGACAAAAAATACTGTATTTATCTAAAAACTTGAAAATTGCGCCTTTAAGTATGCAATGACTACAGGGTGGTGGACAAACTTTTAGAGCTATCTTTGCCTGATACTTAAAAATTTTGAGATGAGAACTAATATGGCAAAAAAAGGCAACGAACCTTTTATCTTCGGATTTCACTAGATTTTTGCCTAGGGTCAGGGCACCTTGAATTAAGGAACAAGTTTCTTTAGTAAATTGAAGTCTCCTGTAACCTAAAAAAATATCACACTTTTTGTAGTTTCACGAATACAAAACGAAACGAAAAATGTTTCAAATTTCGGAAGAATATTAAGTTGAAATTAAACGTTGTCAAAAAATACTAAAGACGGCGAGTTGCTAAATTTTTCCAAAAAGATATGATGAAAATAAGAAAAGGGTATCAAGCATGGCCGTAGGAACGGGGGGGGGGGGGGTTTTGGGGGTTAAACCCCCCCCATGATAGTCGAAAAATGCCAAGTGATTTTTTTTACAAAACATGAATTTTGCAATTTTGTTATAAAATTTTGATGAACAACTAGAATGATTCAAGAGTAACAATAGTGCAACAATCTCGATTTCAGAACCTTGAAATCTCATTCCAGGTCCAAAATTCTACAACAGTTTTTCAAAAGATTTCTCACTTGTTGATTGTAATGAGTCCCGAATATTGAATCCCAATAAAATAAGACTAAGCTTACAAGATTTCGACCACATTTTCTCATTCTATTTGCAAAGTCAAATAGAAAATTTCATTAGAGTCCTTATAATTATGTATCTTGCGTCCAAATAATTTTTGTCAAAAAAATTTGTCAAAATTAACAAACACCTTTTTTTGGAAGCCCTTGATATGATACTGAATCGGCTGATGTGTTTATTAAATACATTTTTCCATGTGTTTTTCTTCTTAATTTCAATGGAATAATTCCGAAATTGGTCGACATATTGTCAGAATTTTTGGGAAAATTTTGAAACAATTTGCCCTTATTCCGCAAAGTTTTAGGATTAAATTGCTTGAATTTGTCCAGCCCGGATACTTGCGGAAAAATATTTCCGCAGTTTATTGTTCTTGATTTTCAGTTTGGTTCATCATTGATATAGAATTCTGTTTCGAACTTTGGTGTTGCATTTCAATCTAAAATGTGAATTATTTTCCATATTCGAAACTCAAAATTTCGGAATATGAAAAGAAAAAATTTAAAATTAAAATTTGGATCTGAAATTTTTATCCTAAACTAATATGCAAAGTTGAAACATAAAAAAGTTTCATGGTTGAAAATAGAAAAATGGGAAACAATTTCATCATTCACAATTTTATTTAAGTTTACAATTACGAATAAATAATTGAAAAAAAAATCACATTGAAAACCATAAATACAGAATCAAATATAAGATTTCTGGTAAGGGCTCTGATACAAATTTCGCTTTCTGGTTTAAAATTCATAGGATTTCTTATCTGGAATTAGATTCAGGTTTTGAATTTGGGTTCAAAATGCAGAACTTAAATCTAAGGTTTGTGTTCAGATTTAGCTCAAATTAAAGTTTTATTATCAATAATAAAATATCAATGTTAAAATTTTATTAAGGATTCAAATCGAAGGAGATTACAGTTTCATAACATTGATTCTTGATTCAAAATTAAAATTTAAAATTCAATCAAAGTCAGTTTAGAAACACAAACCTGGTTAAAATCACATATGAAAAATAAGATTTGGACTCATTCAAAAGAATTTGCTTTTGAAAAATCTATATTTTAATTTCGAAAACTTCAATCACAGGATTTAAATTATCAAATATAAAAAAATTAATGATAATTTTTAACTTGTTTTTTATTCTCAGGGAAAATATCATCTGGACATTTTATTTAACACTATTATCATATGTTGTAGATTCTTCAAAGTCAAAGGTTCTATCTAAAATCTGAAATTATAATCGAATTTACAAGAGTCGAAAATAAAGCTTATTTGAACCGTAAACATAATTTTTTACTAATATTTGATACATTTTCACCCATGCATAAAATGGTTATGCTTGTGGTTTGAAAGAACTAGCTTGCTAATGTAAGTGAGCAAAATAAGTTTTTTATTCTAATTAAAGCGTTTAAAATCCTTTTTTCGATTGCCACTCACGACTTTTATCAACGATGCAGTTGGCGCACCAGTCATTGAAAAACTTATCTGAAACACCTGTGTTCGATGTTCGATGGGCTCGAACTCACGGACATCAGCTCAAGTGGCAATTGATTTAGCAACTGAGCTAAATCACAAGTTCCCGTATTTTTAAAGCTTCATGAAAACAAAAATTGGCAGCTCCTAGGACTTATTTAAAAAACAAATACCTTTCAATGCAAAATAACTTTAATCTGAATAATTTGTACTTAATACATTATACATTTTTTCCCTAGTACAAGCATTGTTGAAGCAAAAATGTTATAGGAAAAAAATGTCATCAAAACTCCTCCCATGAGCCGGTTCTTCCTACGGCCCTGGTATCAAGTATCCCCATTCTTCTCTATTTGTTTCGGAATACTCAAACCCCATAAATGCTTTTTATTTCAGTTTATCCTGATTAAATTTCAGTTAAAGATGGATGTTTTGTAAATAAACCATCTCGAACATTTAAACACTCTATAATCAATAACTACGTTCGCAGAATACTATTTCTGGTCTGATGAGAAGTTTTATTAGATTATTCAAATAAAATAATTAACACTCTGTTTGTGACATTCCAACTCTTTTTTCTTAAATTGTTACACTTTGATGTCTTCTACAACGTTGTAGCCAGGAAAATTTCATATTAGATCATGTTATTGACATATGGAGTTGGATTAACGCTAAAAGAAATTCAAGCGTTTTAACAGTATGATTTAGTCATTGAAAAACCCATCAAAAAGGTTAAAAAATCTTCAAAAAAAAATTGTTCTAGACACTCCGAAGGATTATTTCAAATTTAAGCTCAAATGAAAGGGGAAAGTCCCAGCTTTCGAATGGTGCAAAAGTGAGCGATGCTAATTTTCGATAAATAAAATGGTTCTATAAGAGACACCGTAACTACCTTGCAATATAATGTTGATAGGTGTAAAATTTTGTGGCGATCTGTCGAGAAGTTTTTGAGATAGCGTCTAATAAATAAGTTCATTGAATAAAATGTTTGGGTTACATATGCGCCATGTATATTGCACTATTTTTGTTGACGTTCTTCATTTCCCGGAGTTTGACCTTCAAAATAACTGCAATTTTTCTATTTTATCCAAGCTTAGTAGATTGTTCACTAGCCTGAGTCGATTTGGGATCATTTTTGAATTTCTCAAACCCTTTGTTCTGAAAAACTTCGTTTTGGTTTAAAATTCATTCATAATTTTGTATTGAATTTTCAAGTAACGTTTAAATGAGTAAATTTGAACTTTTTGGTTTTTATGGGAAAATTGAATATTTTGTACTGAAAAATCAACATCGTTTTTGTTTCTTCAGTGGAACCGAGTCTGCTAATGGTTTGCCAAATTATAAATTTTCTTATTGAAATTTTCCGCTAAACCAGTTTGTCGAAGACGGTAAATTTTTATATTATTAGACTAAAAAGTTATTAGCTGTTTAACAGGGGTATGTTTTTTTGGCATTGAAAAACAAAAACGTCAATTTAAAACTCGAGTCGCAGAATAAGCCCCGTTAGGTATCACTTATTGATTTGCATCTTCGAGAGATCGTCAGCCAATCTTAGAACAAGTCTTCTTTTAACTAATTTTTTCTCTCGTTCTTCTCCGGAACATTCAGTCGAGGCTTTTCAATTGATAATTTTTGACAGGAGATCCGCCAGGTGCCCACTAGAAAGTTCGTATCGATTTCCTTCATGTTTTTTTTCGAAATTGCACCCCACACTTACCAATTTTGCGCCAGATTTAACCACCGTATTTTATTTATTTTTATCGGTGGCGCCTTTTTTCATCATCAAGTCTGTTATTGTTGAAATTTTAAATTTAGATTTTTGGGCTATTCGATCGAATACTTAGCTCAGATTTTCGGTGAGCCGAGCATTCGGTTTAACGGGTTTAAGCTGTATTCAACGCCGAATATTCGGTATATTTCTGCTTAGAATAAAAACTGATAATGAGATACCCAAGGTCACAATATTTAGTACAGAAGGGTGCTCTTTTTACCTCAGGTGTCGTCATGCCCTTATCTCTCATACTAATAAACGATGTTGAAATGTCATTTAAAATAAAGTATTATCGAATAAATAATTGTTAGAAATAGTGAAAAATTGTGGAAGGTGTAGCAAAGCACAATGGGTGTCGTTTCTAAATCTGCGTTGAAGGATAGCAAATCCTGACTTCAGAACAAATACATTTACAACGTAACATTAAGGTGCGCTAATAAAACACCATGAAAACTTGCCGACAAGGCAATATTCATTAGCAGGCAGGAAACGCTTCCAAACTATTTCAAGATCCAGCGCTCTCCTCTTCCTTCTAACCAGTAACGCAGGAAACGAACAATGACTAATCACATTAGTTCTGCAAAGCAACTCCTCCCCGGGGCCGTCCATTCCTTGAAACGTCCAGACCAGTCTCGCAGTAAGTCAATCCCAGGGCCATGGCCAAGTTCGAGTTCACTTTCATCGGTTGTTTGGAATTAATTCGTCACACTTTACCTTTTCCAAGTTCCTCGTCGTCTCGCCTTCACAGAAACTCTTCCACTTTGGCTTGGAGACGCCCAGCAGCCGCAATCCGGAGCAGTCGTTTTCTTAAATGAACCTCAACCAACCAGTCCAACAAACAGTCCGTGGGGGGCTTTTTCTCCTGATTGTCAATGTGCCAACAAGTTACCACTTGAACTTGGAGCGGGCGCAGATATTAATGGAACTGCTTGGCTCCCCACTTCCAGATTCCTCCCCTTTAGGTTTAGTCATCGTATTCCGTGGTATTTCTGTGATTTCCGAGGGAGCTCAGACGTTGCAGGTGGGAGGCCCAGAAATAACCGTAGCTAATGAGACCGTGACGGAAGAATTCGACACACAGGTTGGAAGGTTTTTATGATTTTTCTAGAAAACGAAAAAGAAAAACGAACAACAAAGCTAAAACTGATTGAGCCTTGGATTATTCAATTTCAACAATATTCTTCCTTTTATAAAAAGAATCATTCCAGAGCTAAGCTCAATGGAAGCTGTTGAATAGGCCTCAAATAGACGTGACTCAAACAATATCCTCAACTTCACCGGCATGTTGAATCAATTAGTTCCATGCTTGATCTTCCTTTTAATCTTCCTTTCGTGCCCTCGCCTTTGGGAATTTTTCTTGAAGTGTGGAGGAGAAAATTACTCAAAGCAATTATAAACGCCTTCAACTGGTTCTAGATAGCTTTCAAAAAAATTAACAAATGGTTCGGAATGTAACCGGAGTTCAGTTTTTATTTTCACAGCTCATCAACAACGATATCCATAATATGGCCTTGCAGATTCAATTTATATAGACTTCATCCGGATAGAGATCCCTCCGGGTGATGGAAATCAAGGCCAGGAAAAAGTATGGAACCACTAGCCAAATGGCACCCATTGTCCATGCGGCACCGTAAATGAACTGAAAATTTAAAATTTTCTTTTTTAAAAACTCTAACTGGTCTGAAGAAAATTTAAAAAAAAGAACTTACCCTCTTGGTAACGCCGGTCGTACATCCGCTGGACATAACTCCATTCCGGTGGTGGTAATGGGTTCTAATTGGGACGGCCCGGAGGAAGTGCCTGGCAGCCAGCGACGGTATCGGGATTAGACGGCTCACGATCATTTTGCTTCCAGAGTCTGGTTAAAAGTGATGTGATCTGAAGTTTCTAAAAACACTGGATTGCTACGATTTTGAGACTCTTTCTCATGGGTATCCTCGCTATATTAAGAAAAAAACTACGAATGACAAAAAATGACAAAAATGACAAGAATGACAAAAATGACAAAAATGACAAAAATCACAAAAACGACAAAAATGACAAAAAATGACAAAAATGACAAGAATGATAGAAATGACAAAAATGATAGAAATGACAAAAATGACAAAAATGACAAAAATGACAAAAATGACAAAAATGACAAAAATGACAAAAATGACAAAAATGACAAAAATGACAAAAATGACAAAAATGACAAAAATGACAAAAATGACAAAAATGACAAAAATGACAAAAATGACAAAAATGACAAAAATGTCAAAAATGACATAAATGACATAAATGACAAAAATGACAAAAATGACAAAAATGACAAAAATGACAAAAATGACAAAAATGACAAAAATGACAAAAATGACAAAAATGACAAAAATGACAAAAATGACAAAAATGACAAAAATGACAAAAATGACAAAAATGACAAAAATGACAAAAATGACAAAAATGACAAAAATGACAAAAATGGCAAAAATGACAAAAATGACAAAAATGACAAAAATGACAAAAATGACAAAAATGACAAAAATGACAAAAATGACAAAAATGACAAAAATGACAAAAATGACAAATATGACAAAAATGACAAAAATGACAAAAATGACAAAAATGACAAAAATGACAAAAATGACAAAAATGACAAAAATGACAAAAATGACAAAAATGGCAAAAATGACAAAAATGACAAAAATGACAAAAACGACAAAAATGACAAAAAATGACAAAAATGACAAGAATGATAGAAATGACAAAAATGATAGAAATGACAAAAATGACAAAAATGACAAAAATGACAAAAATGACAAAAATGACAAAAATGACAAAAATGACAAAAATGACAAAAATGACAAAAATGACAAAAATGACAAAAATGACAAAAATGACAAAAATGACAAAAATGACAAAAATGACAAAAATGACAAAAATGACAAAAATGACAAAAATGACAAAAATGACAAAAATGACAAAAATGACAAAAATGACAAAAATGACAAAAATGACAAAAATGACAAAAATGACAAAAATGACAAAAATGACAAAAATGACAAAAATGACAAAAATGACAAAAATGACAAAAATGACAAAAATGACAAAAATGACAAAAATGACAAAAATGACAAAAATGACAAAAATGACAAAAATGACAAAAATGACAAAAATGACAAAAATGACAAAAATGACAAAAATGACAAAAATGACAAAAATGACAAAAATGACAAAAATGACAAAAATGACAAAAATGACAAAAATGACAAAAATGACAAAAATGACAAAAATGACAAAAATGACAAAAATGACAAAAATGACAAAAATGACAAAAATGACAAAAATGACAAAAATGACAAAAATGACAAAAATGACAAAAATGACAAAAATGACAAAAATGACAAAAATGACAAAAATGACAAAAATGACAAAAATGACAAAAATGACAAAAATGACAAAAATGACAAAAATGACAAAAATGACAAAAATGACAAAAATGACAAAAATGACAAAAATGACAAAAATGACAAAAATGACAAAAATGACAAAAATGACAAAAATGACAAAAATGACAAAAATGACAAAAATGACAAAAATGACAAAAATGACAAAAATGACAAAAATGACAAAAATGACAAAAATGACAAAAATGACAAAAATGACAAAAATGACAAAAATGACAAAAATGACAAAAATGACAAAAATGACAAAAATGACAAAAATGACAAAAATGACAAAAATGACAAAAATGACAAAAATGACAAAAATGACAAAAATGACAAAAATGACAAAAATGACAAAAATGACAAAAATGACAAAAATGACAAAAATGACAAAAATGACAAAAATGACAAAAATGACAAAAATGACAAAAATGACAAAAATGACAAAAATGACAAAAATGACAAAAATGACAAAAATGACAAAAATGACAAAAATGACAAAAATGACAAAAATGACAAAAATGACAAAAATGACAAAAATGACAAAAATGACAAAAATGACAAAAATGACAAAAATGACAAAAATGACAAAAATGACAAAAATGACAAAAATGACAAAAATGACAAAAATGACAAAAATGACAAAAATGACAAAAATGACAAAAATGACAAAAATGACAAAAATGACAAAAATGACAAAAATGACAAAAATGACAAAAATGACAAAAATGACAAAAATGACAAAAATGACAAAAATGACAAAAATGACAAAAATGACAAAAATGACAAAAATGACAAAAATGACAAAAATGACAAAAATGACAAAAATGACAAAAATGACAAAAATGACAAAAATGACAAAAATGACAAAAATGACAAAAATGACAAAAATGACAAAAATGACAAAAATGACAAAAATGACAAAAATGACAAAAATGACAAAAATGACAAAAATGACAAAAATGACAAAAATGACAAAAATGACAAAAATGACAAAAATGACAAAAATGACAAAAATGACAAAAATGACAAAAATGACAAAAATGACAAAAATGACAAAAAATGACAAAAATGACAAAAATGACAAAAATGACAAAAATGACAAAAATGACAAAAATGACAAAAATGACAAAAATGACAAAAATGACAAAAATGACAAAAATGACAAAAATGACAAAAATGACAAAAATGACAAAAATGACAAAAATGACAAAAATGACAAAAATGACAAAAATGACAAAAATGACAAAAATGACAAAAATGACAAAAATGACAAAAATGACAAAAATGACAAAAATGACAAAAATGACAAAAATGACAAAAATGACAAAAATGACAAAAATGACAAAAATGACAAAAATGACAAAAATGACAAAAATGACAAAAAATGACAAAAATGACAAAAATGACAAAAATGACAAAAATGACAAAAATGACAAAAATGACAAAAATGACAAAAATGACAAAAATGACAAAAATGACAAAAATGACAAAAATGACAAAAATGACAAAAATGACAAAAATGACAAAAATGACAAAAATGACAAAAATGACAAAAATGACAAAAATGACAAAAATGACAAAAATGACAAAAATGACAAAAATGACAAAAATGACAAAAATGACAAAAATGACAAAAATGACAAAAATGACAAAAATGACAAAAATGACAAAAATGACAAAAATGACAAAAATGACAAAAATGACAAAAATGACAAAAATGACAAAAATGACAAAAATGACAAAAATGACAAAAATGACAAAAATGACAAAAATGACAAAAATGACAAAAATGACAAAAATGACAAAAATGACAAAAATGACAAAAATGACAAAAATGACAAAAATGACAAAAATGACAAAAATGACAAAAATGACAAAAATGACAAAAATGACAAAAATGACAAAAATGACAAAAATGACAAAAATGACAAAAATGACAAAAATGACAAAAATGACAAAAATGACAAAAATGACAAAAATGACAAAAATGACAAAAATGACAAAAATGACAAAAATGACAAAAATGACAAAAATGACAAAAATGACAAAAATGACAAAAATGACAAAAATGACAAAAATGACAAAAAATGACAAAAATGACAAAAATGACAAAAATGACAAAAATGACAAAAATGACAAAAATGACAAAAATGACAAAAATGACAAAAATGACAAAAATGACAAAAATGACAAAAATGACAAAAATGACAAAAATGACAAAAATGACAAAAATGACAAAAATGACAAAAATGACAAAAATGACAAAAATGACAAAAATGACAAAAATGACAAAAATGACAAAAATGACAAAAATGACAAAAATGACAAAAATGACAAAAATGACAAAAATGACAAAAATGACAAAAATGACAAAAATGACAAAAATGACAAAAATGACAAAAATGACAAAAATGACAAAAATGACAAAAATGACAAAAATGACAAAAATGACAAAAATGACAAAAATGACAAAAATGACAAAAATGACAAAAATGACAAAAATGACAAAAATGACAAAAATGACAAAAATGACAAAAATGACAAAAATGACAAAAATGACAAAAATGACAAAAATGACAAAAATGACAAAAATGACAAAAATGACAAAAATGACAAAAATGACAAAAATGACAAAAATGACAAAAATGACAAAAATGACAAAAATGACAAAAATGACAAAAATGACAAAAATGACAAAAATGACAAAAATGACAAAAATGACAAAAATGACAAAAATGACAAAAATGACAAAAATGACAAAAATGACAAAAATGACAAAAATGACAAAAATGACAAAAATGACAAAAATGACAAAAATGACAAAAATGACAAAAATGACAAAAATGACAAAAATGACAAAAATGACAAAAATGACAAAAATGACAAAAATGACAAAAATGACAAAAATGACAAAAATGACAAAAATGACAAAAATGACAAAAATGACAAAAATGACAAAAATGACAAAAATGACAAAAATGACAAAAATGACAAAAATGACAAAAATGACAAAAATGACAAAAATGACAAAAATGACAAAAATGACAAAAATGACAAAAATGACAAAAATGACAAAAATGACAAAAATGACAAAAATGACAAAAATGACAAAAATGACAAAAATGACAAAAATGACAAAAATGACAAAAATGACAAAAATGACAAAAATGACAAAAATGACAAAAATGACAAAAATGACAAAAATGACAAAAATGACAAAAATGACAAAAATGACAAAAATGACAAAAATGACAAAAATGACAAAAATGACAAAAATGACAAAAATGACAAAAATGACAAAAATGACAAAAATGACAAAAATGACAAAAATGACAAAAATGACAAAAATGACAAAAATGACAAAAATGACAAAAATGACAAAAATGACAAAAATGACAAAAATGACAAAAATGACAAAAATGACAAAAATGACAAAAATGACAAAAATGACAAAAATGACAAAAATGACAAAAATGACAAAAATGACAAAAATGACAAAAATGACAAAAATGACAAAAATGACAAAAATGACAAAAATGACAAAAATGACAAAAATGACAAAAATGACAAAAATGACAAAAATGACAAAAATGACAAAAATGACAAAAATGACAAAAATGACAAAAATGACAAAAATGACAAAAATGACAAAAATGACAAAAATGACAAAAATGACAAAAATGACAAAAATGACAAAAATGACAAAAATGACAAAAATGACAAAAATGACAAAAATGACAAAAATGACAAAAATGACAAAAATGACAAAAATGACAAAAATGACAAAAATGACAAAAATGACAAAAATGACAAAAATGACAAAAATGACAAAAATGACAAAAATGACAAAAATGACAAAAATGACAAAAATGACAAAAATGACAAAAATGACAAAAATGACAAAAATGACAAAAATGACAAAAATGACAAAAATGACAAAAATGACAAAAATGACAAAAATGACAAAAATGACAAAAATGACAAAAATGACAAAAATGACAAAAATGACAAAAATGACAAAAATGACAAAAATGACAAAAATGACAAAAATGACAAAAATGACAAAAATGACAAAAATGACAAAAATGACAAAAATGACAAAAATGACAAAAATGACAAAAATGACAAAAATGACAAAAATGACAAAAATGACAAAAATGACAAAAATGACAAAAATGACAAAAATGACAAAAATGACAAAAATGACAAAAATGACAAAAATGACAAAAATGACAAAAATGACAAAAATGACAAAAATGACAAAAATGACAAAAATGACAAAAATGACAAAAATGACAAAAATGACAAAAATGACAAAAATGACAAAAATGACAAAAATGACAAAAATGACAAAAATGACAAAAATGACAAAAATGACAAAAATGACAAAAATGACAAAAATGACAAAAATGACAAAAATGACAAAAATGACAAAAATGACAAAAATGACAAAAATGACAAAAATGACAAAAATGACAAAAATGACAAAAATGACAAAAATGACAAAAATGACAAAAATGACAAAAATGACAAAAATGACAAAAATGACAAAAATGACAAAAATGACAAAAATGACAAAAATGACAAAAATGACAAAAATGACAAAAATGACAAAAATGACAAAAATGACAAAAATGACAAAAATGACAAAAATGACAAAAATGACAAAAATGACAAAAATGACAAAAATGACAAAAATGACAAAAATGACAAAAATGACAAAAATGACAAAAATGACAAAAATGACAAAAATGACAAAAATGACAAAAATGACAAAAATGACAAAAATGACAAAAATGACAAAAATGACAAAAATGACAAAAATGACAAAAATGACAAAAATGACAAAAATGACAAAAATGACAAAAATGACAAAAATGACAAAAATGACAAAAATGACAAAAATGACAAAAATGACAAAAATGACAAAAATGACAAAAATGACAAAAATGACAAAAATGACAAAAATGACAAAAATGACAAAAATGACAAAAATGACAAAAATGACAAAAATGACAAAAATGACAAAAATGACAAAAATGACAAAAATGACAAAAATGACAAAAATGACAAAAATGACAAAAATGACAAAAATGACAAAAATGACAAAAATGACAAAAATGACAAAAATGACAAAAATGACAAAAATGACAAAAATGACAAAAATGACAAAAATGACAAAAATGACAAAAATGACAAAAATGACAAAAATGACAAAAATGACAAAAATGACAAAAATGACAAAAATGACAAAAATGACAAAAATGACAAAAATGACAAAAATGACAAAAATGACAAAAATGACAAAAATGACAAAAATGACAAAAATGACAAAAATGACAAAAATGACAAAAATGACAAAAATGACAAAAATGACAAAAATGACAAAAATGACAAAAATGACAAAAATGACAAAAATGACAAAAATGACAAAAATGACAAAAATGACAAAAATGACAAAAATGACAAAAATGACAAAAATGACAAAAATGACAAAAATGACAAAAATGACAAAAATGACAAAAATGACAAAAATGACAAAAATGACAAAAATGACAAAAATGACAAAAATGACAAAAATGACAAAAATGACAAAAATGACAAAAATGACAAAAATGACAAAAATGACAAAAATGACAAAAATGACAAAAATGACAAAAATGACAAAAATGACAAAAATGACAAAAATGACAAAAATGACAAAAATGACAAAAATGACAAAAATGACAAAAATGACAAAAATGACAAAAATGACAAAAATGACAAAAATGACAAAAATGACAAAAATGACAAAAATGACAAAAATGACAAAAATGACAAAAATGACAAAAATGACAAAAATGACAAAAATGACAAAAATGACAAAAATGACAAAAATGACAAAAATGACAAAAATGACAAAAATGACAAAAATGACAAAAATGACAAAAATGACAAAAATGACAAAAATGACAAAAATGACAAAAATGACAAAAATGACAAAAATGACAAAAATGACAAAAATGACAAAAATGACAAAAATGACAAAAATGACAAAAATGACAAAAATGACAAAAATGACAAAAATGACAAAAATGACAAAAATGACAAAAATGACAAAAATGACAAAAATGACAAAAATGACAAAAATGACAAAAATGACAAAAATGACAAAAATGACAAAAATGACAAAAATGACAAAAATGACAAAAATGACAAAAATGACAAAAATGACAAAAATGACAAAAATGACAAAAATGACAAAAATGACAAAAATGACAAAAATGACAAAAATGACAAAAATGACAAAAATGACAAAAATGACAAAAATGACAAAAATGACAAAAATGACAAAAATGACAAAAATGACAAAAATGACAAAAATGACAAAAATGACAAAAATGACAAAAATGACAAAAATGACAAAAATGACAAAAATGACAAAAATGACAAAAATGACAAAAATGACAAAAATGACAAAAATGACAAAAATGACAAAAATGACAAAAATGACAAAAATGACAAAAATGACAAAAATGACAAAAATGACAAAAATGACAAAAATGACAAAAATGACAAAAATGACAAAAATGACAAAAATGACAAAAATGACAAAAATGACAAAAATGACAAAAATGACAAAAATGACAAAAATGACAAAAATGACAAAAATGACAAAAATGACAAAAATGACAAAAATGACAAAAATTACAAAAATTACAAAAATTACAAAAATTACAAAAATTACAAAAATTACAAAAATTACAAAAATTACAAAAATTACAAAAATTACAAAAATTACAAAAATTACAAAAATTACAAAAATTACAAAAATGACAAAAATGACAAAAATGACAAAAATGACAAAAATGACAAAAATGACAAAAATGACAAAAATGACAAAAATGACAAAAATGACAAAAATGACAAAAATGACAAAAATGACAAAAATGACAAAAATGACAAAAATGACAAAAATGACAAAAATGACAAAAATGACAAAAATGACAAAAATGACAAAAATGACAAAAATGACAAAAATGACAAAAATGACAAAAATGACAAAAATGACAAAAATGACAAAAATGACAAAAATGACAAAAATGACAAAAATGACAAAAATGACAAAAATGACAAAAATGACAAAAATGACAAAAATGACAAAAATGACAAAAATGACAAAAATGACAAAAATGACAAAAATGACAAAAATGACAAAAATGACAAAAATGACAAAAATGACAAAAATGACAAAAATGACAAAAATGACAAAAATGACAAAAATGACAAAAATGACAAAAATGACAAAAATGACAAAAATGACAAAAATGACAAAAATGACAAAAATGACAAAAATGACAAAAATGACAAAAATGACAAAAATGACAAAAATGACAAAAATGACAAAAATGACAAAAATGACAAAAATGACAGAAATGACAAAAATGACAAAAATGACAAAAATGACAAAAATGACAAAAATGACAAAAATGACAAAAATGACAAAAATGACAAAAATGACAAAAATGACAAAAATGACAAAAATGACAAAAATGACAAAAATGACAAAAATGACAAAAATGACAAAAATGACAAAAATGACAAAAATGACAAAAATGACAAAAATGACAAAAATGACAAAAATGACAAAAATGACAAAAATGACAAAAATGACAAAAATGACAAAAATGACAAAAATGACAAAAATGACAAAAATGACAAAAATGACAAAAATGACAAAAATGACAAAAATGACAAAAATGACAAAAATGACAAAAATGACAAAAATGACAAAAATGACAAAAATGACAAAAATGACAAAAATGACAAAAATGACAAAAATGACAAAAATGACAAAAAAGACAAAAATGACAAAAATGAAAAAAAAAATGACAAAAATGACAAAAATGACAAAAATGAAAAAAAAAATGACAAAAATGACAAAAATAACAAAAATGGCAAAAAAAAACCAAAATGGCAAAAAATACTCAAATTGGAGTAATAAATCGTGCTTTGAATAACCTCGCCTAGAGGAAATAAGAAGAAGATAGAAATGACAAAAAAGACACACACAGGTTTCAAAAATCTTATACGTTCATGACAAAATACCGATCAACAAAAAAATAAAAATATAACCACATTACATTTGAAAAATTGGCACAAAAAATGATACATAACAAATAAATAAGACACAAACATGGAAAAACACGACGAAAAATGTTGAAACTCTTCAACTGTGTTCCAAAATGACGAAAAATCTATAAAAAAGAGAGAAACGTTTTAAGCACAAGTATTAATTCATTTCAAATATTGTATGGACAAAAATAGCTTTAAATTGACAATAATGGCTGAAAGTTACCTAGAAATCACACCAGATTATCAAAAAATTCAGCAAAATCGTTCCATGTTCAAATTCTCCACGTCTCTACATAAGATACAAAATTGAATTTAAACAGTTTAAAAATAACTTCATGAATGAATGGTACAAAAAGTGGACAAAACTACCCAATCACAAGCACAATCCCAAAAATGCCGCATAAGTCTAAAAAACACCAAAATCACTCTAAAACATTCCAAAATGACATTAAAATTATACAAAATTAGCTGAAAGCTGTAAAGGCATCAAAAAGCCCAAAAATGACAATTTTTTTTTACAAAAGTAACTGGGATCACTACAAATTACATCTAGTTTTTTTTTTAAATTTTGAATCATAATTTTATTTTCTTTTCCTGGATCAGAACCATTGTTGGTGCAGTTAAAATATATTTTCCCTGCACCATGTGCGTCAATCCCTTTCAAGATTCAATAAATGTATTTTTTTAACGAAATATTTATTATTTTTTTTGAGTTAAAGCTTCCTCGATTTTATTTTTTTCCGGCAGGAATTGCCAAGGCTCGATTTTTTGGGTTTTTGAAAAAAGCTGGCAGAACTCAAATGCAGGTGATCGAAAATCGCCTCCAGAAGATGTTCTGCCTTGAGTTTAAAAATGATAAAACTCTTGCTCGCGAATTCGCGCATTTTTTTCACGACGATAAACCAGAGAAGTGGTTTAGTGTCACGTAATTGTAAACATTGTTTTCGACCTTTAAAACTACAGTGAATTTCATGCTTCTTTTTGTTACAGGACGTTTGGTGTAATATTATTTTACTTTAATAAAAAATCAATTGAAAATTGTGTTTTGTATGTAAATTGCAGGTTGTACTATATTAAAGGAAACCAGCCATTTTCTTATATAGGAAAATTAAACACGAGTACCAAGTCTGGTTTGGCTTTTCATTTTGCTCATAACAACAGTTAGTCAAATGTCACTTGAATCTCATTTTCCTGTCTTAAACGTTTTTCTTAAAAATTTTTCAAAATATTTAAAAACTGCGAAAACCAGCATCCGAGGCGAAATAGGCAACTCTTTTATCTATGAATTAGGATCGCCTCAGAATTCACACAAAAAATTACGTGAAGCAGTAGAAAACGTACTTTCAAATTGATCAGTAGTAGAAGTGGAACACAGATGTGACGTGCATATTTCCGTTGCATAGTTTTGGCTAATTTTTATTGTGTTAAATAAGTTCAATGTGGATCATTTTATGTTCTGTGTTGTGTTTATTGTGAACATTAACTGTTTCGTTTGGTGATTAGTGGTTCCTGAAATCAACGGCATCAAACTGCCCAGAATAAAGTTGGGTTGATTCGCTTGGTTTGTCTGGACACCATTACCGCCGATAAGTATTTTTTTCTTCATTTGATGTTGTGTTCGTTCTATCACGATCAATAACGATCGTCATCGTAGTTGTGTTGAGAGAAGCGGCATAAGCCGTTCCCTTATGTTTGAGAGCGTGAGTGCGTGAGATGGATGAACGAGATAGTGAGAGAGTGAGTTCCAAGCAGTGTTCTCGATGCTGTGAGGGATTCTCACCGACAGATGATCAAGTTCTCTGTTTTGGTTTATGCAAGAGAGCTTTCCACATCAGCTGTCTACCAGACACAGTGGGCTCAAACTTAGAAATTTTCAAAAAAATTAAAAATTTTGTTTTCGTTTGTGATAGTTGTTTGGAAAATTCAGGGTTTGAAAAAAACTTGAATAACTTGATGAAATTGATAAAAGCTGTGGATGCGAAAGTTGATAGACTGGATAAGAAAATAATTGTTCCGTACGATCTAAAAAAACAAATACAAGAAATTGCGCGTGATGAAATTAAATCAGTTGTTAGACCAGAAATAGTTGTTAAAGATGATGAGGTCCGGTATCACTTGCGTTCAAATTCTAAGAAACGCAAACTGGATGAAAACGACAAAATGCCGGCAGTTTCCTATTCCAATGTAGTGAAATCGACGGTTGCTCAGAATACAGGCAGTAGCAAAGATAATGAATCAGTCCGACCGAGAAAAATTGAGACGATTAAAGATAAATCTGCGAAAAGTGATAACAACGTTATAAATAATTCGATATTAAAATTGGAAGAAACTGTTCGTTTGAAACCACTCTCTGAACAGGATATCGAAGTCACACGCAAGGAATTGAAATCATCTCTAGATCCAATAGCTTTAGGAGTTAAAGAAGTCCGTTACATTGACTCAACAGGAGAAGTGTTTGTCAGGTGTTGGACTAAAGAAAAAGCTCAAGGTTTTATGACACATGCTCAGAAAATTTTCGGCAAGAAATACATAATCGACATTAAACAACCCACTAAACCTAAACTAAAAATTGTAGGATTTGATAAAATTGATAATTTTAATGATTTGGATTTTGTTAATTCATTAAAAAAACAGAATAATTTATCCGATGCAGAAATCACAGTGTTGAAAATCGAGAAAAATGCCAAATGGAAACTTAATCCAATGATTGCTACTATTGAAGTTGATGCAGAGACGTTTACTACATTGATAAAACGTGGCAAAGTTAATGTGGGATGGGAAAGATGCAAAATTTATGAAGCAGTAAGTGTGCTTAGATGTTACAAATGTTGGCATTTTGGCCATAAAGCTGAACATTGTAATGAACAAACCTGTTGTGCCAAATGTGCTTAAAGTCATGAAACGAAAGAATGTACGGCTCAATATGAAAAATGTATTAATTGCTTCAAATTTAATCGTTCAACTAACTCAGACGAAGCAAAGCTAGATATTTGTCATTCGGCTTGGAGCTACGACTGTGAGCTTTACAAAAGAAAGGTCATAAAAGCAAAAAAGTTTATTGATTACGGCAAATAGCAAAAAACTTCTGAGATTTTGTATCTCAATGCTTGTGGATTGAAAAATAATTTCGAAGAAATTGGTATTGTGATTGAGGAACTAAAACCTATCGTTATAGTCTTAGTTGAAACCCATCTAACTGTAGACGCAAATTTGAACACGCTCGATATCATAGGTTATACAATGATTAATTGTCTTTCGCATTCGAAACATACTGGTGGTGTTACTATGTTTGTGCAAAATGTATTTGAGATAGATGTTTTACTGAATGCCTATCTCGATATGAACTGGATGCTGACCTTAAAATTAAGGAATCGAAAGAAAAGTATCATCGTTGGTGGAATTTACCATTCGCCAAGCGCAAATGACGCCCGTTTTATGGATATTCTTGAAAACCTTTGGCTTAGTGATATTGTAGTTGATGAAATTGATAACATTTTTTGTGGCGATTTTAATATCAACTTTAATAAAGAAGCAGAATGCAGAGACTTGAAACGTGTTATGGAAGCATATGGGTTTCGACAAATTGTTACAGAAGACACTCGAAGAACGGCAACCAGCAGTACTAGAATTGATCTTGTTTTCACTAATGTGGACAGAGCTGAAGCAGTTATCATTCCAGATTGTCGCATATCAGATCATGAGACTATAAATGTTTCTGCTGATTTTGGACATAAAGAATGGGTTCCCGGAAACCATTACATGGTGAAGGATTGGAGTCGATATAATGACAATGCATTTCGTCAGCTTCTGGAGGCAGGAAAATCAACCTTGAGATGCGCAGACTTCAATGAGTTAGTAAGACGCTTCGACTTATTATTGAAAGATAGTGTAAATGCACTTGTGGTCCAAAAAGAGGTTAAGCAGTTACTAAATGGTACAGGTTCGAGTACTAAACAGACTTGTAAACCATCGACATTTTCTCTGACAGTCGCACAGCCTGCTTTTATCAGTATCATTGTTCGTGCCATCAAACGAATGCGACCGAAAACTTGCCGAACAGTCGACTACCATCAAACGAAACGACATTCATTCTTCTTTGTGTGATTGTCGAACAAAATTTCGTGTCTTGGTGCACGAGAGGGATAATTTGATGGTCAAACGACCATCATTCCCGACAGTTTACGACATCGCCTATCTCTTTCACGCAGCAGAACTTACAGACTCAATAAGCAAATGCAATCTTTTCTATTCACTCCCTCCTGTTGAAAAAAAAAATCGTCACTCTGCAGCGCCGGGTGATGTTTGGATGTGTTGGTCGAACAATGTGGAATGATTATCTCGATTATCTACGCAAGAGGGATGACAGTCAAACGACTAACCACAAAAAAGATCAAAATTTCGTTTGACATTTTTTGCTCTCCGATCAAACGATTGCGCTCTCCACGATTGTCACGAACGATGTGTGGTGGTTGTCTCCGGAAAAATTCAAACGATGGTGACCAATTACAAGCCTGGTACTAAATGGTACTCCAGTAGCCTCAAGCAAATGAAAAAGCAAAGAGACAATCTTTATAAACAGTTTCTAAGAACGAAATGCGAAAGAAGTTGGCGAAAATACAAATTGGTAAGGAATGAATATTCACGTGAAATAAAGCTGGCTAAAAATAGATCAATTCAAGATGAGCTGGAAAGAAATAAAAATAATGGAAAATTGCTTTGGAAAACTATAAAACGATTAGTAAGTCCAAATACTGCAAAAGAAAATACCGTCTCGTTTGACGGGGTTGAAATCACGGATGAAACTGAAATTGCAGAGAAGTTTAATGACTTCTTCATTGACAGTGTCATGGAAATCCATGACAGTATTCCGGCAAGTTATAACGCCTTCGTGGATCATATTGTCTGCAATGGTGGAAGTTTCAGTTCATTTGAAACAATAAGTTGTCAAGAATTTGATGAGATCGTGAAAACTATGAAATCCACGGCTGGTATCGACAACGTCTCTTTGAAAGTTTTTAAGGATTTTCTACCGGTACTAGCTAATCAGCTGACACAAATAATAAATACGAGTCTACAATTAGGCATAATACCTTCTACATGGAAGCATTCGACTGTTGTTCCAATTGAAAAAGAGAAAAAAGCACGAGAGGCTAAATTATATCGTCCGATAAAC
This sequence comes from Uranotaenia lowii, assembly GCF_029784155.1. Classification (NCBI taxonomy): domain Eukaryota; kingdom Metazoa; phylum Arthropoda; class Insecta; order Diptera; family Culicidae; genus Uranotaenia; species Uranotaenia lowii. Next base: position 364,905,904 of record NC_073692.1, read on the forward strand.
ATGTTGGAAATACAAGAAAAAGTGCTGGAGTTAGCAGTTAAAAAACAATTTCTCCATTTTATTGAGTCAGAAGGAATATTGATTAACGAGCAATCTGGTTTCAGAAAGCAGCATTCAACGGAGTCTGCAGTGAACTTGATACTTCGAAATTGGAAAGCCAATATTGAAAACGGTAGTTACACAGTTGCCGTGTTTCTGGATTTCAAGAGAGCTTTTGAAACGATTGATCGGTTAAAGTTGTTGAACGTTTTGGAAAGAATAGGTATCAACGGAACGGTACTAAACTGGTTTAAAGACTACTTGAATAATAGAATGCAAAGAACAAAATATGGGTCATCATATTCACGATATAGAGAAAATAATCTTGGAGTCCCCCAAGGAAGTGTTCTGGGTCCCATTTTATTCATATTGTACATCAATGACATGAAACACTGTCTACGTTATGGTTCTCTTAAGTTATTTGCGGATGATTCAGTCTCTTACTGGAGTGGTGATGACTTAGAGCTCGTTATCCAAGAAGCAAATGCCGATTTGAAAAATATTTCTGAGTTTTTAAAACATAAAAAATTGTGTCTGAATCTTAATAGAACCAGCTGGATGGTTATTGGTAATCGTCAAATAAGAGTCTGCCCAGAATTGCTGATTGATGGTTGTGCCATCGAAAGAGTGCACCAGGTAAAATACTTGGGAATACAAGTTGATGAGAAGCTGAATTTCATAGCACATATTGACTATACAATCAAGAAAATCGCCATAAAATATGGGATACTTTGCCGAATTAGTCGCTATATGACTTCCTGGTCAAAAGTAATTTATGTTAAATCCGTGATCATGCCACACTTCGATTATTGCTCTACAATATTGCTTCATGCATCTGACACACAAACAAATCGACTGCAAAAAATACAAAATAAAATTATGCGAGTAGTGATACGATGCAATCGATACACCCCTAGTGTTTTAATGCTCGATATTCTTCAATGGTTGTCAGTGAAACAGAGAATTGCATATAACAGCTTAATGTTTATATATAAGATGAAAAATGGTATGTTACCAAATTATTTAACGGACGGCCTGCAATACGGAATCGACATTCACAGATACAACACTAGAAGAGCACAAGACTTCAGACTGCCAAATATCAGAAAAGAGATAAGCAAACGCTCAATTTTCTACAATGGATTGAAAATGTTCAACAACCTACCGTCGAGCATCAAAGATATTGTGAACATAAACACATTCAAGAAAATGGCAATACAATACATCAAACGGACTGTTTGAAAATATGACCAATCCTGACAAGGATCATACGATGAAAGTGATGGAATCTGACGAAGAATCAGATGTTAAATTGTACGGTGATGGACATACGCGGGAGTAAGACTAAATAAGTCGTACAGAAAAAGAAAATTTAAAGTAAAATAAAATTATCCTTAGGATAATATGTCCCTCCCACTTCTAAAGAAGCGTATGGGGTGGAGGAAGGACCCAAATGGGCCTAAGGGACCATCACTAAAAAAAAAAAAAAAAAAATCCCTAATGAATTCTACTCTAAAATTTCATTGAAAATCTTTTTTCTCTTTTGAAGTTTTGGCTCCTGGAGCTATGCACCACCATATGCATTTCTTTTTATATTAGCACGGCTAATAAGGAAGAGGAAATGTAAAAAAAAACATTGAAAATATTTGCAAAGCTAAACACAAAGCACATTTATAATGATGAAAACTGAAATGAACGATTTTTTAAGTTTAATGTTTCTTAACTTTCCTCTTGGATTTAATCGGCTTTTTTCGGTGAAAAAACCAAAATTAACCAGTTGTTCAGACGTTTCGAGCTACTCTGGCATTCGCTCTTCTTCACTATAATAATTTTTTCTTCAAACATTCAATCTTAATTTTAATTTTCAATTGAAACTTACAAATTTCTGGCCATCATCTAAGCTAAGGTGTGTATATATAAAAGGTGTTACCGTAAGTCAAATTCCCGATTCAGCCATTTTGGCTTTACAACTGTGGAACTCATGCGGATTATTTCCCAAAAATATATCTTTATTCTTATATTATACTAGCTGACCCGGTGTGCTTTGCTGCACCTTTTAAAAATCAATAAATTGTGTGAACATAGTTTCATTATAAATAAATTTTCGACATCTTTACAATGAGAGCTTTCACATCACATGTTTTACAATGATTGTTTTGAAATCTGATATTAAGTACTCGATTTTATTGGCTTTTCTCCCCAGCAATGTGAGGACAGTCCACGAACTACCATAACAACATTTTTCGTAATCAAATAATATCACATTTCACATATGGCTCTACAGGGTGACAAAAAAGTCCGGTCACACTTTTTTGGGGTTGCCTGTAGCCTACACGTTGCATCTCTCTGGTGCTATATATCAAATGAAAGGGCTAACTTTGCTGCCCAAAGTGGCAGAGTTTCGTTTCTGAGCTGTTATCGCTGAATATGTGCGAGGGTACAAACCCGAACACTTATTCAAACACCTAAAACTGCTCGGAATGAACCGGAAATTCATGTACCGGACCATAAATCGGTACCTAGAGATCGGAGGCACCGAGGACAAGGCCCAATCTGGACGAACAAGGTCTGTGAGAACTCCTAGGCTGAAAAAGATTATATGAGACCAGATTCGCCGGTCCCGCTCAATCTGCACGGAAGCTTGCCAGGAACCTTAAAATGAACCGAGAATCAATCCGCCTGCTTCTGCGCAAGGACTTAAAACTTACACCGTACAAAAAACAGGTGGTTCATGAGGTTACCAAAGCTACAAAGGACAAGAGGTACCAACGGTCGTTAAGTGGCTCGGTTGACGCGCAGATGACGAGATTATTTTTTCGGACGAGAAGCTGTTCGTTTTGGAGCAAACAGTCAATCGCCAAAATGATCGAGTTTGGAGTGTGAGGCCCCAGAAAGCTCCTGCGGACAATCTAAACGTTTCTCGGTTCCAAAATAAGACGTCAGTGATGGTTTGGGGAGCTATTTGCAAAAAAAGGGAAAATGCCTCTTATTTTTATCGATAAAGGGGTAAAAATCAACGCAGCGTACTACTAAGACACAGTTTTAAAGAAAAATGTTCTGCCTCAAGCTGAACTAATGTTTTTAGAAGATTACTACTGCTCCCAGCAAGATTGCGCCCCATCCCACACCGCAAAGGTTGATCAGGCGTGGTGTGAGGAAAACTTGACCGATTTCATTTCGAAGAATGAATGGCCTCCGTCGTTTCCGGATCTGAATCCACTGGATTATTTCGTGTGGGGATACATGATGTCGAAGCTGAACGACTATAAAATAACAAATTTGGAACAATTCAAACGAGATATCATGAAAATCTGGGACAAGATGCCGATGGAGCACGTGCGCGCCGCTTGCGACGACTTTCCTAGACGTCTGAAGCTGGTTCGATCAGAGAAAGGTGGTGTAATTCCGAGTTATCGTCTGTGAAGTATCTTTATGAGTTACTGGATAAAGCTTTGAAAGCCAGATTCACATTTTCTTCTTATTCTTTGAAATATTGAGATTTTCCTGTGTGACCGGACTTTTTTGTCACCCTATATTTGCTTGATAAGTTTTCAAGCTTTACATACTTTCCTTTTTCCCGTTTCTCCTCTGAAAAAAGGAGGGGTCATGGATCTTAAAAATAACCTTTCATGTAAAATACGGTTTCTACTGCTTGAAAAGTTTTTAAAGCTATGCGATAAAAGCTCCCCTATTCCTGGTTCTGTACTAGGTAGGGTTGCCATCCGTCCCGCAAAAGTGAGACATGTCCCGCTTTTTTAGAAAATGTCCCGCCGTCCCGCTTTTTTCTCAAAATGTCCCGCTTTTTTTTAAAACACTTTTGTGGTAGACTTAACCCTCTCCGATTCTACCACTTCGAAATAGTTGTTCCGTGCTCGTGAAAACGCTTCTTATAAAATCTCGCTCCGATCATTATCAACTCCTGAAATTTTTTACCAATCTTCTATCATTTATCTTTGATTTTCAAAACTAGAAATGTTTTTACTTGAGAAAACTGACATTCACCGATAAGGCTGTAAAATTAATTAACACTTTTATGATGTTTGCTGACTTACACTGGAAAATCCTAAATATAGCCTCAAATAAACCCATTGGTTCAACACAGAAAACCATTCAAATATAATGTTTTTTGTGTTTTTCTTTCTAAAAAAAGCTGTATTTTTTTTCAAAGTTTATAAAAGACAAGATTAAATAACTCGTTTAGTTCTTAGCATTTAAGGTTGCAAGATTATTTTCCAGACATCTCCGAAACGAGCGAATCCGGGCATTTTAATCTAAAAACCTTGTGAAATCCGGGCAATGGATTTCAAAATTTTCAACCTAAAATCTGGGAAATATCCGGCATATTTGATCAAAATCTCGGGATTATTCGATAATAAATCAAAAAGGATACACTAGATTTTTTTTTTCTTCAAATCACATCAGCAGATTTTAGTCGTATTTTAAGGCTTCCTGAAACTATCCATGATTATTTAGACAAAACTTGCTCCAAAAGATCGCAAAAATAAAAAATGTATAATAAATCATTCTAATTTTTTTTGTTCAATTTTCGAAATAAAGTGAATAAATCTGGGCAAAATTCAGGCTTTTTTATACGAGACAACCGGGCCGGACCGAACTTTTCTTAAATTTTGTGTCAAATATCCGGGCAAGTCCTAATAAAACCGAACAATCTGGTAAACTTTTCGTAGCATCACTTTAACAATCTGGTTTAGTCAAACGTTCTTTGAGCACGTGCTAGCGAGGTTAATATTTTTCTTCTAAAGAAAATATTCTTTAAGTTGCTTCCAAATGATGATGGCTCCAGATGTTTCTCCGGAATCCTAAGAAAATCCTCTGAGTGTAAAGTTAAGGAAAAACCAAATTCCGGATAAAAAAAACAGGACTAACGAGCGAAAATAAACTATTTTCAATCAAACGAATGGGCGAATTAAATTAAATAAAGGCTGTTAAGAAATTTATAAACTTTCTTCAAATTCCGAATTGTAAATTACTCTGAACTACAACATATTTAACTTGTGTGTTCGTAGTTTAAAAAGATGGAAGTTTTCCTTTAAATTGAATTTTCAAAACAATTTTCATTTATCGTCATTTTATTAATTTTTATGAACTATTTTAGCTAAAGGAACTTATTCATATGTATAGGAATGGTCATAAAAGTTAGTTTTTGAAGAGTTTCTTAAATGTTCCGCTTTTTTCAACGATGTCCCGCTTTTTTCAACGATGTCCCGCTTTTTTCTGAAAATATCTGGTAAGCCTAGTACTAGGTATATAGAATTTTTCTTTAAAAAAATAGAAAAAAACATTTTGTACTCGAATACTTATTCTTTCAAATTTTGTTTCATTTGTTGGATAAGTTCTCAAGTAATACAAAAAATTGTGCGGAACTATTTTCCCACCTCTTAACCCCCACTGGAAGGTGAAAAGGGTTTTTTAATGACTATACAATCATTTCTCGTATTCTTATACTTTCCTCGGAAAAATTTGGTTAAACGATGAGCTCTAGAATTTGTCAAAACAAACGTACGGCATCTCTCTTCTTTTTCCATCCCGTAAGGAGAACCAAATCATCAAGAATTTGTCATCTTGAATTTAAATACTCTTCACAATTTGTTACCATTTGCTAGATTAGCAATCGAGTTATTAAAAAAAATTGTATGAGAGCTCCCTTTCCCCATCCTTACCGAATCAGTGAAAGGAGGTAGAAACTTTAAACAATCATTAAAAAAAATTCTACTCAAATACCCTTTGCTATGAAATTTGAATAATAAGTTCTCGAGTGATCCAAAAATATTGTATGAAAACCTCCCTCCTCTTTCCCCTATTGCCGTTGGAGAGAGTGAGGGGTCTAAAAACATAAAAATAACATTTCTCGTAATGGAATATACTTACCTGTTAAATTTTGTTTTTTTTTGTTCAATTAGTTCTCGAGTAATGCATAAAACTGTAAGCGAGACTCTTTTCCCACATCTTATCCCCCCAGTGAAAGGACAAATGAGCCTCAAACGTAGTAGAAACTTGACTTGTAACCTTATACTTTGCGATGTATTTCGATGTAATTCATCCTTTCACGAAAAACATTTTTTATATCCATCATTTTTTAGGCAGCTTGAATAGATTTTTCCCTATATTTTTTCCTTCAAAAGATGAAACGGTTTTTAATCGATCCTATCCCCTATCTAATTAAATTCTCTGTTGGAGATTATCCCTCTTTTCAAGATGGATAATCTTCTCGTACATTGGTTTGTTTTAATTTTATTTATTCAGAAATTTCTCAAAAGGCTTCCGAACTTTGTTGAACCATGATAAAAACTTACTTTGCATGTTTTCAATTGTATCTGTGTATTTTTTCGCTTTTTAATTTACACTGTTTAATTATTAGTTTACCTTAAATGTTGAAAGCTCACTAAAAGTTTTTTGAAGTTCTCGAAAACAGATCATCTCTTAATCGAAGTTACCAATTCAATTTTTCTATTCTTGGAACAAGCATCCGATTAATTATTTGAAGAGTAAACAATGTTAAATTCTAATATATCATTTGTTTAAATTTGCAGTTCTAAACAGTTTTAAAATAAATTTTCTCAAAATTGAATGGTTGAATCGACTACATTTGTCATCAATTATAACTCAAAAGTTAGAAATTGGCCAATGAAATTTAATTGTATAAAATCTCAGATTTAATAATCTAATCAATTTTCTTATCCTCCGTTAAAATTCCTC